>NC_090321.1:33103150-33409767 GCF_040869045.1 Eurosta solidaginis
GGTACTGAAAGGACTACATTGGAAAACATGCTTGGTGTACCTGGACGACATCATCGTATTGGGCAAGAACTTTGATGACCATCTTAAGAACTTGGAGGAAGTTTTCCAGAGAATAGCTGGCGCTGGTCTGAAGTTAAGTCCCAAAAAGTGTGCGCTGTTTAAAAAGGAAGTCAATTATTTGGGTCACAAGGTAACGACAGAGGGCATCTGCACTGCGAACGAAAAAATAGAGGCTGTACAGGATTGGCCAAGACCACAGAATCTACATGAATTGAGAAGTTTTCTTGGGCTGTGCACATATTACCGCCGATTTGTACCAAATTTTTCCAGCGTAGCCCATAGCCTCCATGAGCTTACAAGAAAAAACAAAGCTTTTGAATGGAAGAAGGAGCAAGAAGTGGCTTTCCAAACATTGAAGGAGCGTTTATGCACTGCCCCAATGTTAGCATATCCGATTCCAGGAGCAACATTTATTCTAGATACAGATGCAAGTGGATATGCTATAGGAGGCGTTTTATCACAACTGGTCGATGGACAGGAGAAGGTAGTTGCATATTACAGCCGTTCGATTGGAAAACCAGAGAGGGACTACTGTGTTACGCGGAGAGAGCTGTTGGCATTGGTAGAGTGCATTAAACATTTTCACAAATACCTCTACGGCCAGCGATTCCATGTCAGGACAGATCACGCAGCATTGAAATGGCTTCTGCAGTTCCGTAATCCGGAAGGACAATTGGCACGGTGGATCGAGCGACTTCAAAGCTATGACTTTTCCATTGAGCATCGAAAAGGTAGTACCCATGGAAATGCCGATGCAATGTCACGAAGGCCATGTAGTTTGGAATGCAAGCACTGTTCAAAGGCCGAGGCTAAAGAAGACATTATAGATGTCCGGCTAATGACTATAACGTGTACGGATGAATGGGACAAGGAACAACTAAGAAAGTGTCAGCTAGAAGATACAGATCTGTCACATGTTATGCAAGGGCTCGAACGAAACGAAAGACCAAGCAGAGAGGATATGTCAGCCAGCAGAGAGTCCCATTGCGAAGTCATATTGGGCACAGTGGAACAGTTTGGAATTGATATCCGGTTGCTTGCATCGAGTATGGGAGAGTGAGGATGGTCAGTGCAAGAAGAAACTTATAGTTGTTCCCAGAAAGAGGATTCCTGACGTGCTCAGCGAGTTGCACAATGGTCCAAGTGGAGGCCATCTTGGAATCACGAAGACACTCGAGAAAATTAAGCAGAGATTCTATTGGGTTGGTTGCCGTCAGTCGGTCACCGAGTGGATTGCCAATTGCGAGGTATGCAACAGAGCGAAAGGGCCCAAAACCCGAAGTCGTGGCCAGATGAAGCAGTATATTTCAGGTGCACCATTTGAAAGGATCGCCATGGATGTCGCAGGTCCATTTCCTACTAGCAACCGCGGAAACAAATACGTACTGGTGGTTATGGATTATTTCAGTAAATGGCCAGAGGTATACCCAATCCCAAACCAAGAAGCAGAAACAGTAGCAGAAGTGGTTAAAAACGAATGGGTTGCAAGGTATGGTGTACCAATGGAGTTACATTCTGACCAAGGCAGGAATTTTGAATCAGCTGTGTTCCAAGAACTGTGCAAGAAGTTGGGCATACGAAAAACACGGACAACTGCATTGCATCCTCAGTCCGATGGTATGGTGGAACGTTTCAATAGAACATTGGAGGAGCATTTAAGGAAAGTAGTCGACAAGTACCATAAGGACTGGGATACACACATATCATTATTCTTGATGGCCTACCGATCGGCAGTACATGACACAACGGGCCAAACTCCCGCAAAGGTAATATTTGGCAATGACCTTCGACTGCCAGCTGATTTGAAGTATGGGATAGATGCCGATGCGGAGAGGAATGTCAAGAAATCCACTGATGTCTTAGAAGAGGAGCTGAGAGAGATACACGATCTGGTAAGGCAACGAGCAAAGATTATGAGTGACAAGATGAAAGCGAGGTACGATAAAGCAATTAATTCGGAAGGGTTTCAGGAAGGAGATTTGGTGCTGCTATACAACCCACAACGAAAAAAAGGTTTGTCCCCGAAATTGCAGTGTAACTGGGAAGGCCCATACAAAGTTGTAAAACGGATCAACGATGTAGTGTACCGCATACAAACCACTACCAAACCACGAACCAAAATGAAAGTGGTTCATTTGGAGAGATTAGCAGCGTTTAGATCGAGAGATTTGTCTGATCGGGACGATCAGACTTAGGTGGAGGGCAGTGTTACGAATATTAGCAAAACTAAGGAGTGCTGCCAGCTCTAAGCCGATCTAAGCAGTGACGTGAATGCACATCAATAATTCAATCATTATGTATCTACATAAATGAATCAATAATTGCGTCTACACATATGTACACATTCCGACGAGCAACATTTACATACAAGGCAGCGAGAGATGAGATGTCACACACCGATGAATTTACTTATACGCTTATGTGTGTGCGGGAGACTGTAAACTACAAACACATGCATATACCTTATTTGAGTTGTCACAAGAGAGAGCAATAATTTGTGCACGTAGTTGTGGCTGGCGATTTTGTAGCCGAAACAACTAGTAACTTCTGGAAATCGAAGAGCCTAGAAGTATGCAGCGTAAACTATAAAAGCGATGCAGGCGAGTAAGAAGTAATTCAGTTTAATTTGAGTTATCAATCAGTTTGGTTATTAAGCCAGCGAGTAGCAAAGTATAAGTGGTATTGTGAAGTACTTTAATAAAGGACATTTTTCCATTATTCAATATTGGAGTTATTTATTCAACAGTTTAGTGATTCGAACTTAGCAGAGGATTGCAAATAAGAGGATTTGCAAGTAAATTCGTTACAATATTTTTAGGTTATGGACATGGCGAGAAAACAAAAACCAATTGGTAGGCTATGATATGGTTATGGCGTTAGTGTTATGGTATGGCACCATTAATCGATTACATTGATTTCCATAAAGGGTCAATTAATGGTGACTTATAACCATAAAACCATAACCAGATAAAAAAGGTGATCGAACCTACCTTATGGAAATCAATGTAATCGATTAATGGTGCCATACCATAACGCTAATGCCATAACCATACCATAGCCAACCAATGGGTTTTTGGTTTCTCGCCATATCCATAACCTAAAAATATTTGAGTTGGTGAATTTAATAACTTTTTGTAGATTTTATTCATTGTTTTGGATACGTTATGACTAAGAGACTTATTTTTTGTGGAATATGTTTGTAATTTTTTGCGTTTTCTTCATTTTTATGAAATTTTCACTATTTTTAGGTTAAGGCACCATTAATCGATCACTTTGGAGATGGGTATGGTTACGACTATGGCGTTAGGGTTAAGGAAGTTTAATTAGCCCTTAAGGTTGGTTCAATCAGCTTTTTTGTCTGGTTATGGATAAGTCACCATTAATTGGCCTTTTATGCGTAGATGCATCTTACTTAACGTTTTATTTTCCCACACCACACAAACATTACAAAGTTTTATGTTTGCTTTCCATTCTGTTCGCCTAACTCCAATGCACAGATTTTGACAACCTGAACACAGGTACGTTATTACTGTAGAGATAAACCAACCGTATAGTTGAACCATGTCTGACACTTCTTTCTAATCGCTAACTATCTCATTCCATGATAATCATCGTCTATTTGATAGTTCCCCTGTCATTTTGAGATGATTTTGAGCTTTCATTCAATTCGTCGACCAAAATTCTTTGCGTTTTGTGTGCGTTTCCTTGATGACTAAAAGCCGCTGAAGTTTTAAGAAAAAGTGCATTCACGTAATTTAAAATGGCTAAAAAGAAAAGTGAGGAATACGGAGCAGATGCCAATGATGGTGACTATGAAGAGGAGCCAAATTTTGATGATCCCGAGGGCTTTGTTGATGATATTCCAGACGAAGGTAAGTGCCAGCGCATCATATTGCAGTGCTGGTCTTTGCATGCGAAGCACCATATACGCAACATAACCTCAAATAAATAATGCTTCCAAATTTAGTAATTACAGAAATTGGCACAAACTTATTGAAATAAAATGCTAAATAAAGTTTTATTTGATTTACAGAACTTCTCGCCAACATGTTGGCGCAGCGTCCTTTAGAGACGGATGGCGTTGAAAGTGTTGTTGTTGTTGACAACATTCCAAAAGTGGAACCATCGCGTTTGGAAAAATTGAAAACTGTCATCCACAAATTGTTTGCGCATTGCGGTGAAATTGTAAATGTTGTGTTCCCCGTAGACGACGATGGCAAAACAAAAGGCTATGCTTTTATGGAATATAAAAACGCCAGTATGGCGGAGGAAGCGGTAAAAAATTTGAATAATCATCGTCTTGATAAGAATCACACTTTCGCTGTTAACTTATTTACCGACTTTCAGAAGTAAGTTGATTGTTGATAGATATGCCAAAATTTAGCAATTATATAACGTACACTTGTTTTAGATATGAGAATATACCAGAAAAATGGGAACCTCCAACACCTCAACCATTCAAGGTACAGAATGATTTATATACATTCATCAACGATCCAGATGCCTACGACCAATATAGCGTTGCTGCTGAAACCGCACCGAACTCTGTTCAAGTCTCTTTTTGGCAAAATACCCTACCAGAACCCAATGAATTGGAGTCTCGTGAACGTTTCACAGATACATTTGTCAAGTGGTCACCGCTTGGAACTTATGTGGTGACGTTCCACAAGCCAGGTGTAGCTATTTGGGGTGGTAGTAGCTTCCAAAAAATACAGAAATTCCCACATCCAAGCACACAGTTCGTAGAGTTCTCACCTTGTGAAAATTATCTCGTCACTTATGGGCCCACGCCCACTGGTCAGAAGGTTATAATTTGGGATATACGTACTGGTGCGGAGAAACGCTCGTTCGTCGCTGATGGTATGTCAGTATTATCAATGTTCCGTTGGTCGCATGATGACAAGTTTGTCGCACGTTTGGGCGATAACTCAATTCATATCTATGAGACGCCATCTTTCTATCTACTTGATTTGAAATCAATTAAAATCCCTGGCATACGTGGATTCTCATGGTCGCCGACTGATAATGTAATAGCCTATTGGGTGGAAGAACAGAATCAGATTCCTGCGCGTGTTACACTAATGGAGATTCCGAAAAAACGTGAGATTCGTAATAAGAATTTATTCCATGTGGCCGATTGTAAGCTACACTGGCAAAAATCCGGTGATTATCTCTGCGTCAAAGTCGATCGTTACTCAAAGTTGAAGAAGGACAAGAAGGAGTTGGATGTTAAATTCCTTGGCATGTTTTACAATTTCGAAATCTTTCATATGCGTGAAAAAGAAATCCCTGTTGATTCTGTGGAGATACGTGAATTGATACTTGCTTTCGCATGGGAGCCAGTCGGTAACAAGTTCTCCATTATTCATGGGGAACAGAGCAATGCCAATGTTAGCTTTTATGAAGTGAATAAAGGTGTGAAACCTACACTCGTAAAGAAATTAGAAAAGAAGTCTTGTACGCATTTATTTTGGTCACCTCGCGGCCAATTTATTGTTATGGCAAATCTCTCTATGGGCACTTTTGAATTCGTTGACACTAACAATGATTTCATTATAAGTGCATCACCCGATCATTTCCGCGCGTCTGAAGTTGAATGGGATCCAACAGGACGTTATGTTGTAACTGGTGTTTCGGCGTGGAAGGTTAAGGAAGACACTGGATTCAATATGTACACCTTCCAGGGACGTATCATACGACGTACGATACTTAAGAATTTCGTACAATTTTTATGGCGTCCACGTCCACCCACATTGTTGACCGAAGCACAACAGAAGGATATTAAGAAGAACTTAAAGAAATACTATCCAATATTTGAACAGAAGGATCGTTTGCGTTTGACACGCGCCTCCAAGGAACTGCTGGAGAAACGCGCACAACTACGCGAACAGTTTATGGAGTATCGTAATAAGCGTATTGCTGAATGGAAGGAGCAGAAGGCACGACGTATGCAACTTAGAAATCGTAAGTTTGGAAATAAAAAAAAAAATAGATATTTTTCAATCTATTTAACACGCTTTCATTCCATTGCAGATTTCGACACTGATAATTTAGATACCGAAGAAGTGGATGAGGAAATTGTTGAATTTTTAGTCAAGGAAGAAGTAACCGTACTCGAGTAGACGGCCAAGAGTTTTGAAGTTTTCTGTGAAAGTATACGCCTTTGTACTTTACGTTTGTACATACGGAGGTGTAGCTTCATAATAATAACAAAGGCGTTGTATTTAAGCTAAAAAATTATACAATATTTAATCATTTATCAATCAGATTTGATTAGAATACAAAAATACATAGAATCATAATAGACGGTTCGCAAAAACTAGAGAAAATACGCTATACAACAGTTCTTTTTACTCGTAGTTATTAATTTATCACGCGTAAATTTACTACACAGCTTAATTAAAACTTTCTTCATCAATTCAAAACTGAATTGGTAAATAATATCTACGCTTATATTATCCTTACGTCAACTTTGTTTTGCGTATTAATTTTAAAGCTTGAAATTTTGTTTTACTATAAATTTACAAAAATTATTCGTATTTAATCTTACAAGTGCACACATACTACATACATATATATCCATATATAAATATAGTAACCGAATTTCTTACAATATGTTAGCAAATCTAATGAATAACTTTACTAATAGATGTGCTGTATTAATTATGCTGATTTTTAACAAAATTAAATATACATTTTCTCTGTATTTGTATGCCATAAGCAAGAAAAAAGCGAAAAAAGAACAAAGAAACAATTGCTTTTATTTAGTATGCAAAAGCCGTGATGTGTAGAGCAAGACGTAGGTGGCCGAAGTTTTACTATATTAATGTTGTAGTCCCGCCAACACTGCCTCTCTCTAAAACGCAGAAACAAATTTTATGTGCACATCAGATTCCAGCGACAAAACAAGTTGAACGCTTATTATCTAGTTTGCAAATCAATCAAAACACTGATTTCAGAACCATCATGATATATGTTTTGATACCCTTGTGGTATAAAAAACTTGAACAGTGTCACCATGGATCTCCTGCTTTTCATTTGTGCTTCATTTTAACGGTGTTCTTCGTCCAATAGCTGCGATCACTCATCTAACGGAAGTCCAAGCCTCTCAATGCCCTTTAGTGTAAACGGCTGAATCATTTTGGGCCAGCTCTCTTCGTAGTTATCACGGACATGCCCCCTTATATTGCTTGAAGGCGGGTCCGCAACAATAATTTGTTGGTTAATATACCCAGGGGTCTGGGACTTTTAACAGAAATGCTTCAGACATCCCATGGAACCAAGCTCGCTTTATTTAATCTCGAGGACTCTGTTTCGACTTCCATTCTTCTTGCAGCGTCAAAAACACTCCCGCCGGTTTTGGGGAATGTAAGCGATGTTGATGATCCTTTGCCCGCTTCCCAAGGCAGTCGGTTCTATGTACCGGAGCGACTCAGGATTTTTCCCGACCAAGGACTGTCATTTCAGTGTAACCCCATTTAATTTGTTGCGTCCCTCTCACAAATTGTCATCCTCCCAGCAGCTCCTTGCAGCGAGACTGCTCCATATTTATTTATTTATTAGTCTACAAATTTAACAATTAATCAGACTAAAGAAAGTATAGTATAAAAAACAAACAAAAGGCTTGGCAACTTAAATATATGATAATTACAAAAATATACTGTATACTTATGTATTAAATTATTCAAATGCAAAGTCACACAGAGGTATAGGGGTTACACCTTACATATTTAAGGTAGTAAATAGGTACTTTTTAATCCTGAAAATCAAATCGGATCGCATGTATCTAAATTTTTGCAGTGATTATTGAAATCATGACAAATACCACGAAGTGGGTCATGCATTTCAAAGTTCGTTCTGCATGTACTTATATGCAGTTGTTGATAATATCTAGACGGTCTGACTGGCACGTTGAACTTAATTTCGCTAAGCAGAAATGGGCTAGCTATCATCCCTCTTAAGAGTTTTACTATATATAAGACATTAAGCATCTCCCTACGGCTCTGTAATGTAGGCAACTGTAATAGTTTTAACCGGCTGCAGTACGGTGGAAGATTCCTTGACGTGTCCCAAGGCAATTGTTTCAAAGCAAAAAGCAAAAACTGTTTTTGGACCGATTCCAGTTTATCGCAGTGAATTTGATAACGTGGGCTCCAGATTATATTATTATTATTATTAATATTGTAACGAATTTGCTGCAAATCTTCTTATTTGCCCTTTTGCTAGGTTCGTATCGCTAAACTGTTGAATAAATAACTCCAATATTGAATAATGGAAAAAAATGGCCTTTATTCAAATACTTCACAATAACACTCAAACTGTGCAACGAATAGCTTAATAACCAAACTGATAGCTTAAATGAAACTGACTTTCAAAATAATACTGCTATTGCTCGCTAGATACCGTCTTAGTCGTAACTGCTTGACAACTCAAATCAAACTGAATTACTTCTTACTCGCTTGCCCCGCTTTTATAGTTTACGCTGCATACTTCTAGGCTCTTCGATTTCCAGAACTTACTAGTTGTTTCGGCTACAAAATCGCCAGTCACAACTACGTGCACAAATTATTGCTCTCTCTTGTGACAACTCAGATAAGATATATGCATGTGTTTGTAGTTTACAGTCTCCCGCACACACATAAGCGTATAAGTAAATTCATCGGTGTGTGACATCTCATCTCTCGCTGCCTTGTATGTAATTGTTGCTCGTCGGAATGTGTACATATGTGTAGACGCAATTATTGATTCGTTTATGTAGATACATAATGATTGAATTATTGATGTGAATTCACGTCACTGCTTAGCATCGGCCTGGAGATGGCAGCACTCCTCAGTTTTGCTAATATTCGTAACTCTGCCCTCCACCTAAGTCTGATCGTCCCGATCAGACAAATCTCCCAATCTAAACGCCGCTAGCATCTCCAAATGTACCACCCTTCTAATCCGTGGTTTCCCAGTGGTTTGTATGCGGTAGATGGTATCACTGATCTTCTTCACAACTTTGTACGGGCCTTCCCAACTGCACCGAAATTGGGCTGGAACACCTTTCCGCCGGTGAGGGTTGTTTAACAGTACCAAATCTCCATTCCGGAAACCTTCCGAATTATTTTCCCTGTCGTACCTGTGTTCCATCTTACTACTCATTATTCTGGATCGTTCCCTCGCAATCTGTTTCTTGGCCAATGAAGAATTACTTCGCAGAGCTTGCGCTGGACGGATTTCCTTTGCATAATCAGTATCGTTCCGACGCTTCACAACAGTAGTGTGCCTTGGCTTGAAACCACCATTGCATTCTTTCTTGGTTTAGTACGTCCGTTAGGGCTTTTCAATGCCAGTGTTTCTCTCACAGGTACCTTCGGTTTTGATTTGTTTGGCCCATTTGTTCCATCAACCTTTACCTTTGAATTTCGTGGCCTTCGTCGAGTCTTCTCCACCAGTACCCGATTACTGCTGAACCCTTTTTTCAAACTAAAGTTAAGTGGCACATCTTGGTTCTCATAACGCATCACCCTTCTCTGCATATCGATCTTGATGTCATGGTCAACCAAGAAATCCACTCCCAATATAACTTCATCAACAATCTCCGCCACAACAAATTTGTGTAGGACCATGACCTTCCCAATCAATACTTCACATATCACTTCTCCCTGAACTTGGTTATACTCCCCAGTGACCGTACGCAACTTTGCTCCAGGTAACGGTTTTACTCTCCTGTTGACCAAGTCAGATCGGATCAAGGAATGAGATGCGCCCGTATCTACAGTCAGTATTCGTTCTTTGCCATCCACATTCCCTCTGACGGTAAGACTACTTGATTTCCTTCCAATTTGCGACACAGATATCACAGGGCATTCAATAGCTGGATCTAGCTCTCTACCTCTTACTCGCTCTTGCTCATCTCCTCCAGCTTTGCGTTTACGGCCACCCACATTGTTGGAACTATTAAGACCAAGATCGCAATGACGTGCTATGTGACCGGACTTCCCGCATTTGAAGCATTTGATAACTTTTTCACTTCGCTTTTGCGATCCTTTCAGTGCCTCCAATATTGCGTCTACCCACTCTGGCCTTTCTACTTCCACACGGCGTGCTTTGAAAACTGGCTTACACAGAAGCGACGCTGTTTCCTGAATCAGAGCTTGTGACACCGTTTCTGCGAATGTTGGCTTTGAGTTTGCGTATGTAGCTCGCTTTGTTTCGACGTCCCGTATGCCATTTATAAAGCTCTGAATCTTTACCCTTTCAGTGTATTCCACGGGTGCATCCGCATTTGCAAGATGAGCCAATCTTTCAATGTCCGAAGCAAACTCCTGCAAAGTCTCGTTAGCTTTTTGGTAGCGGTTTTGCAATTCTATTTGAAATATCTGTTTCCTGTGCTCGCTTCCGTATCGCCGTTCAACAGCAGCCATCAATGCGTCATAACTGTTCCGTTCGTACTCTGGAATAGTCTGTAAGATTTCGGCAGCTGGTCCTTTCAATGCTACGAAGAGTGCGGTAACTTTATCTTCCACATTCCAGCTGTTCACTGCTGCGGTCTTCTCAAACTGTAGCTTAAAGACCTGGAAAGGAACAGAACCGTCAAAGGATGGTGTTTTTACCTTTGAATTACTAGTTGAAACTGCTGGGCGATTCAGTTGCAACTGCTCGATACGTCCTCTCAAAGCATCCACCTCGGCCTCGATTTTTTCTTCAAACTGTAAAATTTTTGTATCTTGCGCCTCCAACTTCGAGGAAATACGTCCTTCTTGCTCTTCCAGTTGAGCAGAGATCTGCGATGATATCTGTGTTGAAATTTGAGCCGACATTTCGGATATCCGTGCCTCTTGTGCTTCAATCTTCGCTGTTATACGGTTCTCCTGCGATTCCAGCTGAGATGACATTTGCGACGACATTTCGGATATACGCGTTTCTTGTGCTTCCATCTGGGATACCATATACGTCTTCTGTTCTTCTAGTTGAGATGACATATACGTTTTCTGTTCTTCTAGTTGAGATGCCAGTTGAGATGTTATATCTGTCCTTTGCGATTCCAGTTGAGAAGCCACTGTCGATGTTTGAGCAGATATTGCAGCCAAAATCATGTTCAAGTCTGTGTTCGCCATTGTCTGCGGTGTTTCTTCGATTTTTGTTATTTCCTCGCCATCAAGATGAAAGTCATACTCTTCCACATCAATTCCTTCTCCTTCCATTGCCTCTCGTAGCCGTGCCTGAAGTTCAAGTTTAACGCCGCTTGTATTCAATCCACGGCTCTCCAACTCCTTCTTTAGTTGCTGGATCTTCAATTCACTGAACTTTGCCATGTCCTTGTTGTCCTCTGGAATTTATTCAACAATTCCTCTTCTGACACCAATTGTAACGAATTTGCTGCAAATCTTCTTATTTGCCCTTTTGCTAGGTTCGTATCGCTAAACTGTTGAATAAATAACTCCAATATTGAATAATGGAAAAAAATGGCCTTTATTCAAATACTTCACAATAACACTCAAACTGCGTGTTTGTAGTTTACAGTCTCCCGCACACACATAAGCGTATAAGTAAATTCATCGGTGTGTGACATCTCATCTCTCGCTGCCTTGTATGTAAATGTTGCTCGTCGGAATGTGTACATATGTGTAGACGCAATTATTGATTCGTTTATGTAGATACATAATGATTGAATTATTGATGTGAATTCACGTCACTGCTTAGCATCGGCCTGGAGATGGCAGCACTCCTCAGTTTTGCTAATATTCCTAACAATATATTTATTTATTACGGTCTTCAAGACATAGTTGATGTTAAGTAAATATTTGCTTCATTAAACATCAAGTGTTTTAGAATATAAAAATAATTTTACTTTAAACTTATTAATATTTTCACAATCTTTTATCTCAGTAGGTAGTTCATTGTACATTTTGTACCCTGTGTATTCTAAAGTCTTCTTTGCGAACTCTGTTCTTACTCTAGGCAGTCTTACATTATTGCAGTATCTAGTTCCATAACTATGGATCTCGTGATTATATAATATTTTATTGCCCAGGTAACTCGGTAGCATTCCTAATCTTACATGATGTATAAATTTTAAAGTGAAGTAACTTATTGACTGTTTTATACTAAGCCAGTTTAACCGATTCAGCATTATAGTTTTTGATGTTCTTGGGGGACATTTTAATATAAATCGCATTGCCTTGTTTTGTTGTATTTGTAGTCTTTTAATGTGCATATCACTCGCTATCAGCAGAATTGTAGGACAGTATATAAAGTGCGGCTCAATAATTGAACGATACACCATTATATTATGACGCTGACTTATCGAAGCATATTCCAATATTGGCCTCACCAATGATGTAAGAACAGTTTTAGTAACGTACGGATCATTAAATTCCTTTGACCACCTTTTCACGAACGCCAAAGTACCTTTAGCCCTATTAACGCAAGTTTCTATATGTAACCCAAAGTCAAGCTTAGGGTCCATTGTAACACCTAGGTCAGTGAAGTTGATAACTTGCTTAATAACATAATCTCCAATCATCATGGAAATTAAAGGGTTTTCGTGTAAAACACATGAACTTACACTTCGAAAGGTTTAGTGACATGAGGTTAGCATTACACCACACAACTAGGCTGTTCAGATCTAACTGAAGAAGTGCTCTATCCTCTGGTGAGCGGATAGGCATAATAAGTTTCACGTCATCCGCATACATCAACGGCTTACAGTGCTTCAAAACACTTGGTAGGTCGTTAATGAATAGTAGAAATAACACAGGCCACACTACCTTGTGGAACACCAGAAGTTACATTGATGAATTTGGACCAACAGTTGTTTAAAATAACTGTTTGTTTACGTTTATTCAAATAAGAAGAAACCCAAGAGAGAAGTAAAGGAGGAAAGCCTAACCGGTCGAGTTTGTGTAAGAGCAGAGAATGGGATACTTTATCAAACGCCTTACTAAAATCTGTGTAAATAACATCCATTTCGCAGTTAGATTTAAAGCTATTGGATACAAGGGTCGTGAACTCTAGACGGTTAGACACTGTTGACTTTCCCTTACAAAATCCGTGCTGTGATAAGTCAATAACCGAAGATATACTGAACGCCAGTTGATTTCTGACAATGGCTTCGAACAGCTTGGGAATGACATTGAGTTAAGCTATTCCTCTGTAATTTGTGACACAAGATCTGCTGCCACTTATATGGAGAGGAATTATAAATGACTCTTTCCACTTCATAGGAAACATCCCTTGCTTCAGGGAGGCATTAAATACAAATACAAATAAACAAGCTAGAGGTCGATATAGGTATTGTGCACAAGTTTTTAGCAAAACCGGCGGAATTTGATCAGGTCCAGCAATGTAAGATATTTTCAGATTTTCCAGATGCCAAAGAACATGTTGTTGTTGTTGTTGTAGCAATGCTCGCCCCACCTAATAGCCGCGACCGATCACAAATTGTCATCAATATCCTCTAACGGGAGTCCAAGGAAACTTGCCGTTTCAACAGGGGTGGACCATAAGGAAAGGGGTGTTAGAGGCGTTGGTTCCACATTACAATTAAAGAGATGGTTGGTGTCATGTGGGGACACATTGCAAGCAGGGCATACATTTTGTATGTCGGGGTTGATTCTGGATAGGTAAGAGTTTAACCTGTTACAGTATCCAGAACGAAGTTGAGCAAGAGTGACACGCGTTTCCCTGGGGAGTATGCGTTCCTCTTCTGCGAGTTCTGGATATTTTTCTTCAAGTACTGGATTCACCGGGCAATTCCCGACATAAAGGTCCGACGCCTGTCTATGGAGTTCACCAAGGACCTGCTTGTGTTTTTCCGCTTCATACGGCTGGGTTCTCAGGTGCCGTATTTCCTCAAAATGCTTACGGAGATGACTCCTTAGGCCCCTAGGCGGTGCTGGTTCGTCAATCAGATGTCTGTTGGGATGCCCAGGTTTCTGGGTATTCAACAGAAACTGTTTGGTCAGCATCTCATTTCTCTCCCTGATGGGGTGTATTCTCGCCTCATTATGCAGATGGTGTTCTGGGGACATAAGAAGACAGCCCGTGGCGATTCTGAAAGCAGTATTTTGGCAGGCCTGTAGTTTCTTCCAGTGGGTGGTTTTTAGGCTTGGCGACCATATGGGTGACGCGTAGCACGTAATCGGCTGGCTAATTGCTTTGTATGTGGTCAAGAGCGTTTCTTTATCTTTTCCCCAGGTACTGCCAGCAAGGGATTTGAGGATTTTATTACGGCTCTGAATTCTTGGAACAATTGCGGTTGCGTGCGCACCAAAATGTAGATCCTGATCAAACGTCACACCCAAGATTTTGGGGTGTAGGACAGTCGGTAGCGTAGTGCCATCGACGTGGATGTTCAATATGGTCGACATTTGGGGCGTCCATGTTGTAAATAAGGTCGCGGAAGATTTAGTCGGTGACAATGCCAGGTTTCGCGAGGCGAAAAAACTGGAGAGATCAGGGAGATAGCCGTTTATTTTATTGCATAGCTCATCGATCTTTGGGCCTGGGCCTGTGGCCATTATTGTGCAGTCATCGGTGTAGGAAACGATTGTGACTCCTTCCGGTGGTGAAGGTAGCTTAGATATGTAGAAATTAAACAAAAGCGGGGATAGGACACCACCCTGTGGCACCCCTTGTTTAATTCTCCTTTGTTTTGATGTTTCGTTTCTGAATTGCACCGATGCCTGCCGACCACCCAGATAATTTGCGGTCCACCTTTTAAGACATGGGGGAAGGGTAGACCCTTCCAGGTCTTGCAGTAACGAGCCATGGTTGACCGTATCAAAAGCTTTTGATAGGCCTAACGCTACGAGTACTGTTCTATGGTGGGGGTATTGATTCAAACCGCAATTTATCTGGGTGCTAATGACATTTAGTGCGGAGGTAGTGCTATGGAGTTTTCTGAAGCCATGCTGATGAGGGGCTAGCTGCAAATGTGCTTGGAAATAAGGGAGCAAAATGGCTTCAAGCGTCTTTGCCACTGGCGATAGGAGAGATATCGGACGATATGACTCACCTACGTTAGCTGGTTTCCCAGGCTTTAGTAGCGGGACCACCTTGGCCATTTTCCATTTCTCGGGTATGACAAAGGTGGAAAGAGACAGGTTGAAGACATGCGCTAAATATTTGAAACCCTCTTTCCCTAGGTTTTTAAGCATCGGCATGGCTATGCCGTCTGGGCCCACTGCTTTGGATGGTTTAGCGCGACCAATGGCGTCCTCAACCTCTCTAGCGGTGATGGTAATTCGTGACGCGCTGAGTTTGTGTTTATGTGCGTGTCTATTGGCTCTCCGTCTATCTTTGTCGACCGTAGGATGCATTATATATTGTCGGCAGAAAGCGCTCGCGCATTTTTTCGCCAAAGGCGATGGAAACTTTGTCTTTGTGCTTAGTCGGATTCGAGAGGGACTTTACGGTGGACCAAAGTTTACCTACACCGGTAGAGAGGTTACAACCTCTTAGGTGCTCTTCCCATTTCGCCCGCTTGTGTTCGTCCACAAGCAATCTGATGCGTTGGTTTATATATTATTATTTGGGGGTCGCCTGGATCAAGCTGTCTTATAAGGTCGCGTTCCCTCGCTAAGCTCGCGGCCTCCGCCGGGAAGTGGGGCCGGATTTCGGGAGTTCTCCCGGCGGGAATGAAATGTGCCGAGGCGGATTCAATGACCTTACGGAAGGCACGCTCCCCTTGGCGGGCATCAGTCGGGATAGGGAGGGCAGCAAAGCTGCTGTCTGTTGCAGATTTATATTCTTCCCACTTTCCTTTTTTGAAATTTATGAAAGTGCGTTTTTCGGTGACGATGAAGTCGGCGGTACGCTCGAACGAAATAAGTATGGGCAGGTGGTCGGATGCCAATGCTACCATCGGCTGCCAGTTGACGCAGTTTACGAGTTCTGCGCTCACGATTGAGATATCTGGCGAGCTATGACAGCTTCCTACCATACGTGTGGGGGCGTCTCCGTTTATTGTGCAGAACGTCGTTTCGTCTATTTGATCCGCCAACATCTCACCCCTACTGTCCGCCAGCAAGTTTGAATGCCATAGGTCGTGATGGGCATTGAAATCGCCTAAGATAATGCGATTGTTGCCAGTGAGTAAGGCCTCGATATTAGGGCGGTATCCACTGGGGCAACAGGTGACAGGAGGGATGTAGATGTTGATGATTTCTAGATTTGCATCGCCTGACCGGACAGATAGGCCTTGACGTTCTAAGACATTGTCACTGCGGTCGATGCCAGGATCAAATATATGATATTGCACAGAATGGTGTATAATAAACGCGAGGCCGCCTCCATTTCCGCTCTCGCGGTCTTTCCTGTGGACATTATAACCAGAGCAGGTCTGCAATGCAGATCTCGCTGTGAGTTTAGTCTCTTGAATCGCAGCAATGCGGATGTTGTGCCGCTTCATGAAATCGACTATCTCCGTAATCTTCCCAGTTAGTCCATTACAGTTGAACTGCAGAATTCTGAAGTGCATGAGGGGTGACGCCGCCACTCTAGGGGTAAGTGAGGGGTGACTACGCCTAGGTTGTGGAAGGCCAGGACGCAATTGCTGTTGTGGCCTTGGGACTGGGCGCCCTTGGGCAAGCATTGGGGTACCCGGATGATTTGGGTTTGCGACCTGGCAACATGGCGCGATGAAACCCGTTGAGGGGTTGCCGTCGCGGAGACCAGAACATCTAGGAAAGTGGCACCACCCAAGGCAGGAGCTGCATTGAGCGGATGTCGCAAACCTATATATTCTGTGCTGGCAGACGGTGCAAACGGAGGCAGGGACTAAGAGTCTGTTTCCCTGGCCTGCACGATTGCTGCCAGAAAAGAGGGGGGGAGAAGAAGACGGGGGCAGGGGCTGATGCTCAGCATTGCTACCAGCTCTACTACGAAGGTAGTAGTTATGAGTGGTATCAGCTGTTTGAGTTGTTGGCGCCGTGGGGCGCGAGCAGCAGCGGGTACTTGTTGTGGCTTGCTGAGCAGCGAAGCTGCTGGAAGGTAGTGGGGATACGCTTAGGCGTAGACTACGGGACGCCCTTGGGCGTGAGCAGCAAGGAGCCACAAAAGATTTATAAAAGTTACGTGGACGTCGGGTTTTGGGATCAAGCCCAGAACAACCTGTCCGATGCAACCATCCCTTGCACGAGACACACTGAACAGAGTATGACCGTCCTAAAAAGATTCTTTTCTGGCAAATGCAGCAGAACCATTTCTCAGGACCGGGGTCAGGAGACGGACCCGGATTGGGTTCGATACCTTCCCGGAGTAAGAGAATATGTAGCAGTCCTGCTGCAAGGAGCTGCTGGGAGGATGACAATTTTGTGGGAGGGACGAAACAAATTAAATGGGGTCACACTGAAATGACAGTCCTTGGTCGGGAAAAATCCCGAGTCGCTCCGGTACATAGAACCGACTGCCTTGGGAAGTGCCAAAGAACATCCTCATCACTAATAAAAGGAACTAATGCTGAATTCAGTGGGGACAAACTAAATGTATAATCTGACGGCACCGAATCGGATGAGTTCGAATAGCTAGATTTGAAATAATCCGCAAACATATTAGCAATTATGGCATTATCGCTCGAAGTATGATGTTATTGTTGCTGTTGTAGCGATAAGGTTGCTCCCCGAAGGCTTTGGGGAGTGTTATCCATGTGATGGTCCTTTGCCGGATACAGATCCGGCACGCTCCGGTACCACAGCATCATTAAGGTGCTAGCCCGACCATCTCGGGAACGATTTATGTGGCCACATTAAACCTTCAGGCCATTCCCTCCCTCTCCACCCCCAAGTTCCATGAGGAGCTTGGGGTCGCCAGAGCCTCTTCTGTTAGTGAAACAGGGTTCGCCGCGGATAGGTGAGGTTGACAATTGGGTTTGGAGAAGCTATATATTGCGCTGGCTACCTGAAGGGTTGCGCTACCCAGCCCCTTGAATCTGGTATTTTAGTCGCCTCTTACGACAGGCATACCTACCGCCGGTATATTCTGATCCCCTAACCCGCTGGGGTCTCGAAGTATGATCGTTAAGCTTCATTGTAGAAGGAAATCCTTTAGTCTTTCTTTTCGAGTTAACAAAACTGTAAAACGCCTTAAGGTTACAAAAAATTTGACTCCTAATCCTACTAATATACTCTTTATATCAACTGCTGTCTCTTGCTTCGGGAAGGTATCGAATCCAATCCGGGTCCGTCTCCTAACCCCGGTCCTGAGAAATGGTTTTGCTGCGTCTGCCAGTGCCATGGCCACAACAGCAGTTGCGTCCTAGCCTTTCACAACCCAGGCGTAGTCACCCGTCACTTACTCCCAGAGTGACGACGTCTCCCCCGTTTTACTTCAGAATTCTGCAGTTAAACTGTAATGGATTTACTGGGAAGATCACGGAGATAGTCGATTTCATGAAGCGGCACAACATCCGCATTGCTGCGATTCAAGATACCAAACTCACAGCAAGATCTGCTCTGCAGACCTGTTCTGAATATACTGTCCACAGAAAAGATGGCGAGAGCGGAAATGCAGGCGGCCTCGCGTTTATCATACACCACTCTGAGCAATATCATTTATTTGATCCCGACAAGGCTTATCTTCCCGTTCAGGCGATGCAAACCTAGAAATCATCAACATCTACATCCCTCCTGCCACCTGCTGTCCCTGTGGATACCACCCTAATATCAGCGGCTTACTCACTGGCAATAATCGCATTATCTTAGGCGATTTCAATGCCCATCACGATCTATGGCATTCAAACTTGCAGGCAGACAGTAGGGGTGAGATGTTGGCGGATCAAATAGAAGAAACGACGTTCTGCACAATAAACGGAGGCGCCCCCACTCGTATGGTAGGAAGCTGTCACAGATATATCAATCGTGAGTGCAGGACTCGTAAAATGGCAGCCGATGGTAAAATTGGCATCCGACAACCTGCCAATACTCATCTCGCTCGAACGTACCGCCGACTTCATCTTCTCTGAAAACGCACTTTCATAAACTTTAAAAAAGGAAAGTGGGAAGAACATAAATCCTTCACAGACAACCGCTTTGCTGCCCTCCCTATCCCCACTGATGCTCGCCAAGGGGAGCGAGCTTTCCGCAAGGTCATTGAATCCGCCGCGACCCCCAAATAAGGGGCATAAACCAACACATCAGATTGCTTGTGGATGAACACAAGCGGGCGAAATGCACGATTATACTCCACTTGGCGCATACAATCTGGCATCATAATCAGGTTTGAAATTTACTTTTAAATAAATGTCAATTTGTATGACAAAATGTCAAAATGACATGGAAACAAACAAATGGCATCTCAAAATGTAAACGTCACTTAGAACTTACATAGAAAATCTAAATTCAACAGACTTTAAGTCAAGTTAAGTTTGGAGTAATCAGTAACATGCAATGTTCATTTAACAGAACTGTAAGTGACAGTTCGCAAACCAAGTCAAGTCTATACTAAGTATTAGTAATGGAGCCTTAAGCTTTGGTCTACCGTAAAGTCCCTATCGAATCCGTCCAAGCACAACGACAAAATTTCCATCGCCTTTGGCGATAAAGTGCTGTCGGATGCGAAAAAATGCGCGAGCGCTTTTTGCCGACAATATATAATTCATTCTACGGTCGACAAAGATAGACGGAGCCCCATAGACACGCGCACAAACATAAATTCAGCGTGTCCCCAATTACCATCACCGCCAAAGAGGTTGAGGATGCCATCGGTCATGCTAAACCATCCACAGCCCCGACGGCATAGCCATGCCGATGCTTAAAAGCCTAGGGAAAGAGGGTTTCAAATATTTAGCACATGTCTTCAGCCTGTCTCTTCCCACCTTTGTCATTCCCGAAAAATGGAAAATGGCCAAGGTAGTCCCGCTACTAAAGCCTGGGGAACCAGCTAACATAGGAGAGCCATATCGACATCTCTCCTATCGCCAGTAGATAAGACGCTTGAAGCCATTTTTATCTCCTATTTGAAAGCAAATTTGCAACTAGCCTGTCATAAGCATGGCTTCAGAAATCTCCATAGCACCACCACCGCGCTAAATGCCATCAGCACCCAGATAAATTGCGGTTTAAATCAAAACCCCACCATAGAACAGTACTCGTTGCGCTAGACCTATCAAAAGCTTTTGATACGGTCAACCATGGCACGTTACTGCAAGATCTGGAAGGGTCTACCCTTCCCCCATGTCTTAAGAGGTGGACCGCAAATTATCTGGGTGGCCGGCAGGCGTCTGTGCAATTTAGCACCGCAACATCAAAACCAAGAACAATTAAACAAGGGGTGCCACAGGGTGGTGTCCTATCCCCACTTTTGTTTAACTTCTACATATCAAAGTTATCTTCTCCACCAGAAAGAGTTACTATCGTTTCCTAAGCCGATGACTGCACAATAAAGCCACAGACCCAGGCTCACAGATCGGTGAGATTTGCAACAAAATAAATGGCTACCTCTCTGATATCTCCAGTTTCTTCACCTCGCGAAACCTGATATTATCACCGACTAAAAAATCGGCGACCTTATTTACAACATGGACGTCCCAAATGTCGACCATTTTGAACATCCACGTCGATGGCACTACGCTACCGACTGTCTTACACCCCAAAAACTTGGGTGTGACGTTTGATCAGGATTTACATTTTGGGAGCATGCAACCGCAACTGTACCGAAAATCCAGAGCCGTAATAAAATCCTCAAATCTCTTGCTGGCAGTACTTGGGGAAAAGATGAAAAAACGCTCATTACCACTTACAAAGCAATTGGCCAGCCGATTGCATGCTATGCGTCCCCGATATGGTCGCCAAGCCTAAAGTCTACTCACTGGAAGAAGCTACAGACCTGCCAAAATACTGCCCTCAGAACCGCCACGGGTTGTCTTCTTATGTCTCCAGAACACCATCTACATAATGAGGCGAGAATACTCCCCATCAGGGAGAGAAATGAAATGCTAACAAAACAGTTCCTGTTGAATACCCAGAAACCTGGGCATCCCAACAGACATCTGATTGATGAGCCAACACCGCCCAGGGGCTGAAGGGGTCATCTCCGTAAGCATTATGAGGAAATAAGCACTTGAGAACGCAGCCTTATGAAGCCAAAAAACAAAAGCAGGTCCTCAGTGAACTCCACAAACAGGCGTCGGATCCCTATGTCAGGAATTGTCCGGTGAATTCTATACTCAAAGAACAATACCCTAAACTTGCAGAAGAGGAACGCACACTTCCTAGGGAAACGCGTGTCACTCTTGCTCAACTTCGATCTGGATACTGTAACAGGTTAAACTCTTGCCTATCCAGAATCAACACCGACATACAAAACATATGTCCTGCGTGTAACGTGTCCCCACATGACACCAACCATCTCTTCAATTAACACCCCTCTCATTATGGTCCGCCCCTGTGGAAACAGCAAGTTTCCTCGAACTCCCGTTAGAGGATATTGATGAGAATTAGTGATCGGTCGCACCTATTGGACGGGGCGAAGCACTGCAACAACAACAACAGTCTCACCGTGGATCTCCTGATTTTCATTTGTGCTTAATTTTGAAGGTGTTCTTCGTCCAATAGCTGCGATCACTCATCTAACGGAAGTCCAAGCCTCTCAATGCCCTTTTAGTTAAACGGCTGAATCATTTCGTGTCAGATCTCTTCGTAGTGCTTACGGACATGTCCCCTTTTATTGCGTGAAGGCGGGTCAGCATTAATCATTTGTCGGTTAATATACCCAGGGTCTGGGACTTTTAACAGAAAATGCTTCAGACATTCCACGGAACCAAGCTCGCTTTATTCAATCTCGAGGACCCTGTTTCGAGCCACGGCTTTTTTTTTTTTTTTTTTTGAGATGTATACGTTCTTCTGTAGCGCCAAACCCTCTCACGCCGGTTTTTCGGAATGTAAGCGATGTTCATGATCCTTTGGAACGATTTAAGATGGCTACATTGAAGCTTCTAGGTCACCTTGTCCCCCCACACCCTAGCTGACAACCTTGACTTTAAAGTCGCCACACATGACTTATGTGATTACGAAAGTAGTCCTTATCCACGTCGGCCGCATCATCTATTGGTGCGAACCCGCAAATAAACTGTGTATTGAAACCCCTTGCCTCGACTCGCACCGCAGTGAAAAGCTCGTTCATAGCCGCGAACGAGCGTACATGGCGGCAAAGTCTTTTCCACTTCAAAACTAACAACTTGGCACTGAACTTAGCTTCTATCGCCTCCAAATTGGTAGACGTCACGAGCCCTACTGCCCTTCTGTCTTTCCCCGTCCATCTTACTTCCTATATGGCGGTGATGCTAGCCTTTATCCTTAGTCTTAGTAAGTTTAACATTTATATTGGTCGTTACAGAAAAAATACATGGGGTGGGAGGGACACTGAAATGACTGCCCTTGGTTGGGAAAAATCCCGAGTCGCTCCGGTACATAGAACCGCATGCCTTGGAAGGGATGCTTCTCGTCGTTTTTCATTGCGTTTTTCAGCGCAAAACACGGGTATGGATGTGAATTTATTGCTTCTGTGAAAAGCTTTGCTCCTGTAAGTTGCAGTTTATGATGTTGTTGTTGTAGCGATAAGGTTACTCCCCGAAGGCTTTGGGGAGTGTTATCGATGTAGTGGTCCTTTGCCGGATACGGATCCGGTACGCTCCGGTATCACAGCACCATTAAGGTATTAGCTCGTCCATCTCGGGAACGATCTGTATGGCCACATTGAACCTTCAGGCCATCCCTCCCTACCCCACCCCCAAGTTCCATAAAGAGCTTGGGTTCGCCAGAGCCTCGTCTGTTAGTGAAACGATTCGCCGCTCGAAGGTGAGGTTGACAATTGGGTTGAAGGAGCTATATATTGCGCTACACAACCCCTTGAATCCTAGTTGCAGTTTATCATTCCTGTCAATGGCGTTGGAGTCGAAGAATTTATTTTTAAGGGTGCAAATTTACTACACGCTAAACGCCAATAATATCTTGAAAAAGCTCAACACTCCCTTTTCCCTCTTGTGTTAAGTGGCAAACATTTAAATGTATACAAATTTGTTTACACAACGAGTTGCCTTGGTAACCCACCAAACCGTCCACAAAAGGCAGCAAACACAAAACCAAATTAACTCAATTAGAATTATAAATAAATAAATTCATTAAATAAAATGAGCGCTCGTCTCCAACAACACGCAAAAAAAAAGCACAAAGGTAGTCGCCAGAAAAGTCAAAACCAAATGAGTCGCACAAAGTCCAAACGTCGCAAAACGCGACCGACGCGCGAGTATCAGGATAATGAACGTGAAGTACAAGACCTCTTGGAAAACACAAGCCTATCCATAGATAACAGCCCACAGTCACATAGAACAGATGAGCTAACGCGTAGTTTGGATTTTTTTTGTCGCACCAGCGAGGAGGAGGTGTTGCCAACGCCAAGTATAACGCAAAGGAAGTTGACATTTAACAAACAAAACTTGGAAAGGCAAACGCGCATAGAGGAAGTAAGTTCCTATAAGGAAGACAACATTGATGAGCGCGAGGAAGAGTTCATCAGCGCTGATGAAGCGGCAGAAAGTAATGAGACTAGCGGCAACGAGCACACACCTACGCCTGCTTCCGGCCAGCAACGCGAAAATACCGCATCCACTTACATACAAGTCGAGGAAGATGTGTTGATGCGTTTAAAGGCCGGAGAAAGGTTTATACCCGACCCGACATTGATATACAAACCAAGCATGCAACTGACGCCTGATATTAACATGATTGTGACTAGCGTCAGCGATGCAGCAGAGAATGTAGGTAAGCGGCATGCCCTAAGCGCCAATACCGCGCGTATGCTGCAACGTCATCAAATAGAGCAACGCGCTAAGGACCAACCGATTTCCAAAAACTACGTGAAACAACTGAAACATGCACAATCTGATAACTTGCAATACATAAAAGATCGCCATACATTGTATCGCACCTTTTGTATGCATAAATTCCATCCCATCTTCTGCGAGCCAATGCGCCAACCAAACGAAATACCAACACGCAAATTTGTGCGCATCTATCTGAAGGAATTAGTCTTCACTACGCATCCGCATCTATTGGAAGAACATCGGTTGGCAAATTCGTTGGAGGAACTCTGTGAGCAATATGCCCAACGCCAGCAGCGACGGGTTTGCGAAAAGTTGCGTGCACAGTTGCAAACGGAACGACGCATCGTTAACGAGCTCTTAGAACGTGAATCGTCTAATAAAGACGCGCTAGAAGAAACGGCTGCCACAAAGGAACGACGGGCACGCAAACTGGAAGAGGAATTATTAAGAGTGCGCTTACTACGCAACACACTCTACGCAGAGGAGGCGCAAACCAAACGTCTGCTCAACGAAATACTTGATAATTGGATGCGTCTGAAACAATTACGCAAAACGCAGGATTACCAATGTACACGTTTCAAGTTACGTATCAAGTTAGAAGACAACGTAAATGTGGCAATGGAAAGTCATCGTTGGGCGGAGCGTTTTGAAACTGATTTAAATGAGATTTATCGTGAAGAATTGGAGATTTACTATCGCGCCAAACGTCTATGGAGGGCGCGCGTTCGTAATGCAGAGCTAGCAGAGTCATCCATCAAGCCACGTAAGCCGCACATTACGCATATTTCAAAGGATTTACGTGCCAAATTGGCTGAATGTTTAGGTGCACCAGGCGAGCCAAAGATCGACGTGCAACTACATCGTGTTTGCGATGATGAATTCTATAATCTGCCCGGCTTGCGTCGACTTAAGAGTTTCTTTATGAAAATTTACTTTGATAACGAGTTTGTAAGTGCTACACGTAGCTATCGCATTGAGCCCGACCTGCGGTTACCAATAAACGAGGTGTTTGGCATATTTTTGGAGCGTCGCATGCCAAAGGATATACGCGTAGTGGTAAGTTGATTTTCGAATACTTCTAAGACTATGTGACATGTTGTTAAGTTGACAACAGCTAACTCAGCTCCGAGTGATTAATATGTAGATAGGTCTCACAGAAACGCACTGCATGAGATAAAAAAAAGTGAGATTTGATATACTGCTTTAAAAGTGTTTGTGCCCAGCGGGTTAGGGTGTCAGTATATACCCGCGATAGGTATTCATGTCGTAAGAGGCGACTAAATTACCAGATTCAAGGACTTTGTAGCGCATCCCTTCAGGTTGCCAGCGCAATATATAGCTTCTCCAAACCAAATTGCCAACCTCACCTATCGGCGGCGAATCCCGTTTCACTAACTGACGAGGAGCTGGCGAACCCAAGCTACTCATGGAACTTGGGGGTGGGGAGGGAGGGATGGCCTGAAGATTTAATGTGGCCATATAAATCGTTCCCGAGATGGTCGGGCTAGCACCTTAATGGTGCTGTGTTACCGGAGCGTGCCGGATCTGTATCCGGAAAAGGACCATCACATCGATAACACTCCCCAAAGCCTTCGGGGAGTAACCTTATCGCTACAACAACAACAACAACAAAAGGGTTTGTGAAAAAATAATTAGCAGAGGCTCCCTACATGCGCCGTTTTTATTTTAAAACCACTTCCTAAATGTTACGGATATGGGCAGTCCCCCTCGAACTTTCGGTTGTGTAGATTTCAGTAACCCCGAGAAGCATCCCTATCGCGGGAACATTCTAAGTTCCCCAATACGCTGGGATTTCTCTGTTCCGGGTTGGTCGTGCGGGTAAACATAATAAGCTTGCGTGATGGAATAAATCTGCAGCGGAACCAAGATTATACTGACAATTAACCGAAACTCAGGCTGTTTCCTGTTGTTGTGTTAATAGTTTCCCCATTTGATATAACGTTCTCACTACACCTTTTCCAGTTTAAGTTCAGAAAATTACAATTCAAGTTCAGAATTTCCTATTTAAATTCAGAAATTTACAATTCATGTTCAGAGTTTTCAACTAAAGTTCAGAAATTCCAATTTAAATTCAGAAAAATACAATTCGATTTCAGAAAATTACAAATCAAGTTCAGAATTTTCATTTCAAGTTCAGAAAATTACAATTCAAGTTCAGAAAATTACATTTCAAGTTCAGAATTTCCAATTTAAATTCAGAAATTTACAATTCAGGTTCAGAAATTTACAATTCAAGTTCAAGGTTTCCAATTAAAGTTCAGAAATTCTAATTTAAATTCAGAAAAATACAATTCAAATTCAGAAAATTACAAGTCAAGTTCAGAATTTTCATTCCAAGTTCAGAAAATTACAATTCAAGTTCATAAAATTACATATCAAGTTAGAAAATTACAATTCAAGCTCAGAAAGTTTGTCAGGATTTTTTTCTTTCATGCAATGGAAATTATAGTATGTAAGATGGTAAATGTTAGCGCTAATAATTTGATACAAGGATATGAAGGCCTACTGCCTGTTAAGGAAGCATTGGACTCCTTAACTTACTTAAATTAATTTTGCTCACATGAGCTCCTCTCTTCGCTCTCCTCTCATAAGAGGTTAGTTACAAGGACATCCAGCTATATTCTAAAGGTCACAAGCATTGATCTGTATTGAGTATGACAGCAGTGATGACGAAATCAACGGAGCACCCACAATCCCGCTAGTAACGTATAAGTACTACCTGCCTCTCGCAACTTTGTGGAGGTCCCTCCCTTCCACTTACTTTCAGTAATTTCATGGCCGGAGCATCTTCATGCACTTGTTGCAAAGAGCTATCCTCCGTTTGATTTCTTAGCTCGGGATGTACACGCCTTGGAGAAAACTTGGGGTACAGTATATCCAAGCCACCATTGTCAACGAAGCATCAACACTTCCGCAAATAACATACAAGTATTACATTACGTAGTATGAATTGGAATAACTTTTAAAAAATAACACCCTACTTATAATTTTCTGAATTTGAATTGTGATTTTCTGAACTTGAAATGCAATTTGCTGAACTTGAATTCTAATTTTCTGAACTTGAAATGGAAATTCTGGATTTGAATTGTAAATTTCTGAACTTAAAGTGGAAAAGGTGCAGCCCTTGAGTGAGTGGAAAAACTAAGCAGCTCAACAACATTTAATTAAGTTATTCTTGGCAACTGGGTCCCACGCAATAAAAGAGAATCTGAGAAAGGAAGAGACAAACATGAATAAGAAGCTCTGGCGTGACACGATCTGGTTGCGCCATGTAAAATATTTGATAGGAAGTTACAAAACTTAAAGATACAAGATTAACCTTACGTTAATAATATACCTCACAATGCACGGCAGACTAAAGGCCCATATGCATAAGATGGGCATTTGGAGTAGCATCTTGTTCGCTATTGAGCCGCGCATATCACCTTTCTTCTCCTTATTGTAGCTTAAAAGACTCTTCACGGATATTTTGGGAAGTATTATCGATGATGAGGGTCCTTTGCCGGATATTGATCGCGTATGTTCCGGAAACTAGCACCATTAGGATACTAATCCGACCATCTCGGGAACGATTTGATATGGCCACGTAGAGGCCATTTGTGAATGCGACGCCTTCCCAAAGAGTAAACAAAATATTTTCGAACTACAGAAACTAGAATACAGGCACATAAACCATCTACAGCCGAAACTTATTCTCGACTTCTTGATCAATAGGTGGCAGTGCAGTACCCCAATCATATATTGGGAAAAGGAATTGAATATAACAATAAGTACCACGTGGCTAGATCCTCGCGACCACTTTACATATTTACCACACCTTAGGAATAATATGGATATGAGGTATGCCTGTCGTAAGAGGCGACTAAAATACCGGATTCAGGGGGTTTGTGTAGCGCAGCCCTTTCAGGTTGCCAGCGCATTACATAGCTTCTACAAACCCAATTGTCAACCTCACCTATCCGTGGCGAATCCTCTTTCATTAACAGCCGAGGCTCTGGCGAGCCCGAACTTCTCATGAATCTAGGGGTAGGATGGCGGGATGGCATAGAAGGTCGCATGTGATCATAGCAAATCGTTCCAGAGATGGCCGGGCTTGGTACCGGAACGAACCGGATCTGCATCCGGCTAAGGACAATCAACTCTATAACACTCCCCAAGACCTTCGGGGAGTGTCGTTATCGCTATAACAACAACAACAATAATATGGATATTTACCTTGTGCAGACTTGTCTTGATTCGACGCAGTCCATGAATCTAAACGCCGTCCACTCATTGTGTTAGCTGCTACAGCATATCTGTCTATCTCTCCCCTTACAGCTTTATGAAAAATTCCGCCTGCATACAGCACGAAAAGTTGCAAAAATACAGATCCCCATACCACAGGCACTCCACACTGCGGACACTCAAGAGCAACGCATCTCATTTACAGCACCAAAACCGGTTGAAGTCAGTGGCCGACTAAATATACGTTTTCTGTGTGAGGAGCAACAAAGTTTTGGGAATCAGTGGCATGTACCAGCTTCAACGACCTCACTATTATTAAACTCCCATACAAAAAAAGCAGAAAAAGAATGGCATGCAGAGCAATTACTGGCGCTTGCCGATGAAAATGCGCAACTCAGCGACGAGGAAATTCCAACAGATCCAGAAGAGCCTCTAAACCTTTTGCAGCAAAACTCAGCACAAACCTGTACTTTCGAAGAGGAACTACTACAATTTTGTGCCATCGAAGAGCTGGATCATAATCGCCGCTTCAAATTGCTCCGTTCTCGTTATTTAAAAAATGATGTACGTACACGAGATCTGCGTTTCATTGCTGCGCTTGATAATGAACTGGAGTTTAATTGGTCCGATAAGGAGGAGCCAGTAATTGAGGCGGGCGATTGGATGGATCCAATAGATTTGCATATGCACGAGGGCAAAAAGTACATAAAACAGCTTTACGAAGCGATACGCAGTCAGTGTGTGCGTTTGAGTACAATATCGGCTAATGCGGAGCATCTTTTGATCGGGGATGTACCTGCCAGTTGGAGGTGAGGTTTAAACATGAATTGCTTATGATAAGTGGCTATAGAGATATTTGATGTTTTGTTTTACCTTTTCACACTTTCAATAGCACGTTCTTTCAAGTCTTAAGTTTGATCTTTACCTCAAAACGTGCGTTAAACATGACACTTCATCAACCAGCCATCACGTTACATGCACACCCGTTGGATATGGATGCCGTTCAAAATTATAAAATAATATTGAATATTGTGCGAGCCACCGGTATACCAGTACGGAATCCCAGTTCATCGGACAAAGAAAGCAAACAACGCAGCAACGATAGTCCCAATATGTTTGTTAGTCAAAGTAAGTTCGTTTAAAACATTTTAGCCCAAAGGTCGAAAGAACGTATAGATGTTACGAACTTCCACTTAGCTCAAATACCTCAAAGCTATTTCGTTCATTTATAGTATTCTATATGCTTAGGCGGTTTTAACTAAGCTCGACAAAGTCTGCCTCGTATTTCATAGTCCCTTGTGCAATATTGGGTTATATCCTTAATGGTCAATAAGTATTTTTGAGAGGACTATCGTCCCCGCAGTATGTCTGTTAAAAATATAGAAAAACGGAAATTACTGCACTCGATTTTAGAACGAGAAGAAGAGTGCACCGAAAAAAGCTTATTAGGCGACTTTCTATTACCGATTTTAGAAGGAAGGATTAAGAAACGTTTAATGGTGTTCTGCCGGCACATATCGAAGGATCCTGAGGATAGGTGGCTAATAAAAAAAGAACGGTGAGAACTGATAGTTTACAGGGAGGGGTTATGTAGCGTATATTTATACTCAGCTGAGCAGAGCTCACAGAGTATATTAACTTTGTTTGCATAACGGTAATCCGTAACGGCATAAACTAATCGAGATAGATATAGTTATATATATCAAAATGATCTGGGCGAAAAAAGAAATTCATTTAGCTATGTCCGTCCGTAAACACTATAACTTGAGTAAATTTTGAGGTATCTTAATGAAATTTGGTATATAATTTCCTGGCCACTCATCACAGATCGCTATTTAAAATGAACGAAATCGGACTATAAGCACGTCCACTTTTTCGATAACGAAAATTTCGAAAACCCGAAAAAGTGCGATAATTCATTACCAAACACGGATAAAGGTAGGAGGGTTTACCTTATGACGCAGAATATAAAATTAGTAAAATTTTGGACATCGGCGTGGCACCGCCCACTTTTAAAATAAGGTAATTTAAAAGTTTTGCAAGCTGTAATTTGGCTGTCGTTGCGGATATCATGATAAAATTTGGCAAGAACGTTACTCCTATTACTGCATATGTGATAAATCAAAATTTGAAAAAGCGGATGACGAACACGCCCACTTTAAAAAAAGTTTAAAAGTCAAATTTAAACAAAAAATTGAATATCTTTACAGTATATAAGTAAATTATGTCAACATTCAACTCCAGTAATGATATGGTGCAACAAAATACAAAAATAAAAGAAAATTTCAAAATGGGCCTGGTTCCGCCCTTTTTGATTTAATTTCTCTAGAATACTTTTAATGCCATAAGTCGAACAAACATTTACCAATCCTTGTGAAATTTGGTAAGGGTATAGCTCCTATGACGATTGCTGTTTTCTGTGAAAATGGGCGAAATCGGTTGAAGGCACGCCCAGTTTTTATACACAGTCGACCGTCTGTCGAAAAAAATTGATATATCTTTACTAAACTTAGTTCACGTACTTATCTGAACTCACTATATCTTGGTATTAAAAATGGGCGAAATCCGGTTATGACCACGCCCACTTTTTCGATATCGAAAATTTCGAAAAATGCCATAATTCTGTACCAAATACAAAAAAGAGATGAAAAATGGTGATTGTATTGATTTTTTGACACAAAATATAACTTTAGAAAAAACTTTGTAAAGTGGGTGTGACACCTACAATATTAAGTAGAAGAAAATGAAGAAGTTCTGCAGGGCGAAATCAAAAGCCCTTGGAATCTTAGCAGGAATACTGTTCGTGGTATTGCATATATAAATAAATTAGTGGTACCCGGCAGATGATGATCTGGGTCACCCCGGCCCACATTTTGGTCGATATCTTTAAAACGCTTTCACATATAAACCTAAGGGCCACTCCCTTTTAAAATACACATTAATACCTTTCATTTGATACCCATATCGTACAAACACATTATAGAGTCACCCCTGGTCCACCTTTATGGCGATATCTCGAAAAGGCGTCCACCTATAGAACTAAGGCCCACTCCCTTTTAAAACACTCTTTAATACCTTTCATTTGATACCCATGTCATACAAATACAATCCAGGGTTACCCTAGGTTCATTTTCCTATATGGAGATTTTCCCTTATTTTGTCTCCAAAGCTCTCAGCTGAGTATGTAATGTTCGGTTACACCTGAACTTAGCCGAACTTAACGAACTTACTTACTTAATTGGCGGTTACCGTTTAAGCGCAGAAATATTTGCCACATATCTGGAAGAACAATCGACCAAAAAACTATATAAAAGTCGAGCTTAAATCAATTCTGAATACCTGGGACAATTTTGGGCAACTATAAATCAAAGCACTCTCAATAACGTAACTCCGTTAAAAAGCTTAACAGTTTTTTGAAAAACCCAGAAGCAAGACTACTACCTTCCTTTGCAAAAAAAAACGTAAATTTGTTGCAACATTTGCTTGACTTTCAGTTTACAAATACTCCAACGTTCGTCCTTTCATTACATTAACTTACAAGGACAAGTTCTGCCGTTCTCTCACCGTTGAAGGTTCAAATCCGACTTGGAATGAACAGCTCATTTTGCAATTACGGTATTTTTAAATTCACATAAACATAAATCTATTTAAGATCTCACTAATCGAAACATCATTCTAGTGGAAGCTTGACTGAACTACGTGATGATTTAAAAATTTCGCTTTTTGATGAAGTGATCGAAAGTCATCCGAATGAAGATCTTAGCATACGCAATATGGACATTTATCAACGTATACAAACAAACTGGTTGGGAGAATATAGATTTCCGATTTATGCGCTATTGGCTCAACAAAAGGTGCGTAGATGAGTCTACATATATCAATATTTTTTTATCGGCATTATTACATTACAGCTTGATGGTGTCATAGAACTTGATACACCTAAAGTACTGCTAGGCTATAAGCCACCTGCTCTGGCACATATTACATCCCAAGGTGACGTTAATGTAGCCATTGAGGAATTACCAGAAATAAAAGAAACTGTGCGCCTTTGGTATTATATGAGCATTGAACCGCACGTCACATTACCTCATGTGAATACCACTTGCTTAGAATGCGTCGAATTGAAAGAGGTGCGTCAACATATGCAACAATGGTCCATGCAAGCTCAGGATCTACATCCGCAACGCTACATAAAGCCGTTAGTATGTACAGCAGAGGGTAAACGTGTTTGTTTGACACGTCTTTTAGAGCCAATTCCACTACCGATTGATGCGAGCGAGCAGCAGTTAGAGCTAGCTTGTCGTTTTGTTTCTATGCTAAATGTTCTGAAGGGTTTTGATGCTTGTCTATCTTTCGAAGGTATTTGGTTAAATAATCAATGTGTCTTGGACACCAACTGGGCTACGTTCAAAGATTTGGGCGTATTGCTATGCAATTTTTTGCTCAGCATTGGTGTGAGCTGTTGGTTAGTGCTTGGTTGGGCTGCAGCATATGGTGAATGCACTTTTGTATTATATCGTAGCGTGGACGGTGAACTGCTATTTATCGATCCGTATACTGGAAAACGTTACGGCACACGAGACATTTTCTGCCCGCTTCATAAGATTTGTCTGATTGTGGCTCAAGATAATGTGAGTAAAACAATTTATTTAAATTTTATTTATTTTTATACTCAGCGTGCTTTGCATAAAGAGTATATTAACTTTGATTGGATAACGGTTGGTTGTACAGGTATAAAGGAATCGAGACAGATATAGACTTTCATATATCAAAATCATCAGTATCGTAAGAAAATTTGATTGAGCCATGTCCGTTCGTCCGTCCGTCCCGATAACTTGAGTAAATATTGAGATATATTCACCCAATTTGGTATCTGGATCCAGAATAGATTGGTATTGAAAATGATCGAAATCGGATGATAACCACGCCCACTTTTTATATATATACAATTTTGGAAAACACAAAAAACCTGATAATTTAGTAAATAGTAAACCTAGAATGTTGGAATTTGACATGTGGACTGATATTGAGACTCTTGATAAACAATTTTTTTTATTAATTATAAAACAAAAATAGTAACAAAATTTGACAGAGGTTGCTTTTTTATAGGGAATCCTTTGAAGAAAAATTAACAAAATCGGTTAGGGACCACGTCCACCTTTATATAAATAATTCTTAAAAGGGTCGTGGACGAATAAAATAAGCTATACCTTTGCAAAAAATAGCTTTATATCAATAGTATTTCATTTCCCAAGTGGATTTATAACAATAAATAGGAAAAACTTCAAATTTTAAAAATGGGCGTGGCACCGCCCCTTTTATGACTAAGCAATTTTCTGTTTCGGGAGCCATAACTTGAAACAAAATTTACGGATCGTAATAAAATTGGGTACACACATTTTCCCTATAGCAGAAAATATGGACGAGATCGGTTAAGGACCACGCCCACTTTTATATAAAAGATTTTTAAAAGGGTCATAGACGAAATTAATAAGCTATATCTTAGCGAAAAAGAGCTTTTTATTAATATAATTTTACTTTCTAAATTGAATTATAACACCGCCCCTTTTACGACTAAGAAATTTTCTATGTTTTGGGAGCCATAACTCGAAGAAAAATTAACGGATCGTAATGAAATTGTGTACACATATTTTCCTTATAGCAGGAAATATTTCTAGTAAAAATGGACGGGATCGGTTAAAGACCACGGCAACTTAGATATAAAACAAGTTTAAAAGGGTCGTAGACTAGAATAATAAGCTATAACTTAGCAAAAAATAGTTTTGAATCAATGATACTTCACTTAACAAGTTTTATTTTAAGAGGAAATGGGGAGACATTTTTTTTTTAACGGGCGGTGCTACGTGTTATGTAGAAAAGTTATTTATCTGAAATTACAATTGAAGCTCACGCTGAGTATATAATGTTCGGTTACACCCGAACTTAGACACCTTTAGTTGTTTTAACTAACCTTCGGATGTACTCAAAGTTATACTGCAATATTCAATCTGAGTCCCGTGTGACAATGACCAACTTCGATTTCAATGAAACATCCTGTTGGTTGCATGCATTCAGTAAACGCAGTCCAGCTCCTTTGGGTGGCGTTCAAAAATTAAACTACAATTACCGGCTCTCCTCTAACACCTCCGATTTAAGACGAAATATTGAACGAAAAATAATGAAGAAAATGAGTGCATGGCGTTCGATGCGAAAGACAATTTGGAATCGGTAAGTTTGAAAAAAATATGGCGTATCATTGTTGTTGTTTCTTTAAGGTTACTCCCCGAAGGCTTTATGGAGTGTTATCGCTGTGATGGTCCTTTGCCGGACACAGATCCGGTACGCTCCGATAACACAGCTCCATTAAGGTGCTAGCCCGACCATCTCGGGAACGATTTATATGGCCACATTAAACCTTCAGGCCATCCCTCCCTCCCCACCCCCAAGTTCCAGGAGCGTGGGGTCTCCAGAGCCTCGTCTGTTAGTGAAACGGGATTCGCCGCTCGAAGGTGAGGTTGACAATTGGGTTTCGAGAAGCTATATATTGCGCTGGTAACCTGAAAAGGTTGCATACACAACCCCTTGAATCTGGTATTTTAAGTCGCCTCTTACGACAGGCATATATACCGCGGGTATATTCTAACCCCCTAACCCGCAGGGGGAATGGCCTATCATTCGAACGACGGTATGGAATTGAAAGTTCTAGAAATAAATTTTGCAATATAAATCTCATCAGGGGATTTCACTTAAGCACTACCTCACCCCCCCCCCCCTTTCTCAAACGCGAAAATTAGTATTTTCTTATGTCCAATATATCTCTGCTTTTGCTAACATTTAAATGATATGATAGTCAATCGAAATATCTTACGAAATCCTATGTTTTAAAACACCGCTGCAGCAAGTTGATCAAAACTTCTTCAATAAGTGAGCATTCCCATGCCATTTTTCAAGTTTTTTTATACAGATCAGTCAGCCCTTCACAAGGAAACAATGTGCCAAATTTGAAGAGAATATCTCTATTATAATAAACAAGTAAGAAAGGCTAAGTTCGGGTGTAACCGAACATTAAATACTCAGCTGAAAGCTTTGGAGGCAAAATAAGATAATCACCATGTAGGAAAATGAACCTAGGGTAACCCTGGAATGTGTTTGTATGGCATGGGTATCAAATGAAAGGTGTTAATGAGTATTTTAAAAGGGAGTGGGCCTTAGTTCTATAGTTGGACGCCTTTTCGAGATATCGCCATAAAGGTGGACCAGGGGTGACTCTAGCATGTGTTGTATGATATGGGTATTAAATAAAAGGTATTAATGAGGGTTTTTAAAGGAAGTGGGCCTTAGTTCTATAGGTGGGCGCGCTTTCGAGATATTGGTGGACCAGGGGTGACTCTAGAATGTGTTTGTATGATATGGGTATCAAATTAAAGGTATTAATGAGGGTTTTAAAAGGGGTTGGCCGTCAGTTGTATATGTGAAGGCGTTTTCGAGATATCGACCAAAATGTGGGCCAGGATGACCCAGAACATCATCTGTCGGGTAACGCTAATTTATTTTTATATGTAATAGCACGAACAGTATTCCTGCCATGATTCCATGGATGTCAAACCCATTTTACAAAGTTTTTTCTAAAATTATATTTTGCGTCAAAAAACCAATTAATCACCATGTTTCATCCCTTTTTTTTCGTATTTGGTATAGAATTATGGCATTTCTTTAATTTTTGCAATTTTCGATATCGAAAATGTGGGCGTGGTCATAGTCGGCTTTCGCCCATTTTTAATACCAAGATAAAGTGAGTTCAGATAAATACGTGAACTAAGTTTAGAAAAGATATATCGATTTTTGCTCAAGTTATCGTGTTAACGGCCATGCGGAAGGACAGACGGACGAGTGTGTATAAAAACTGGGCGTGGCATCAACCGATTTCGCCCATTTTCACAGAAAACAGTTATCGTCATAGAAGCTATGCCCTTACAAAAATTTCACAAGGATTGGTGAATTTTTGTTCGACTTATGGCATTAAAAGTATTGTAGACAAATTAAATGAAAAAGGGCGGAGCCACGCCCATTTAACAATTTTTTTTTATTTTTGTATTTTGTTGCACCATATCATTACTGGAGTTGAATGTTGACATAATTTACTTAAATACTGTAAAGATATTCAATTTTTTGTTAAAATTTGACTTTTAAATTTTTTTTAAATTGGGCGTGTCCGTCATGCGATTTTGCTAATTGTTATTTAGAACACATATAGTAATAGGAGTAACGATCCTGCCCATTGTCCAAAATTTTACTAATTTTCTATTCTGCATCATAAGGTCAACCCACCTGCCAAGTTTCATCGCTTTATCCGGATAAGGAACTTTCATACCACATTTCATAAAGATACCTCAAAATTTACTCAAGTTATCGTGTTCACGGACAGACAGACGGACGGACGGACATCGCTAAATGAATTTCTTTTTTCGCCCAGGTCATTTTGATATATAGAAGTCTATATCTACATATCTCGATTATTTTATGCCGTTACGGGGTACCGTTATGCGAACAAAATAAATATACTCTGCGAGCTTTGCTCTGTTGTTTGGCCAAAACGTTTTCATCATCATTAATTCACGCTTAACCGCCTAAGCAATTTTGACCGTTTTATAAGAAGCCACGCAATTTCGCGATAACTGACGCCATTTGAGAGCACCACGAAGGCCAAGTCTTCCTCCACCTGCCTCTCACAAATAAGTGCTTTCAAACTGCGGTGTCGACTGAAATACTCTCTTGACCGAAGCGGGTTCGTCAATTCGTATAACATAATCTAGGCAACAAAGCTTTTGAGCTTTCACTATATTAATATTTGCATAAAGCTCATACAGCTCATCATTATACCTGAATAATAAATGTTTCGAAGAACTTTTCTCTCGAACACTTCTATCTTCTCACGACACCGTCCATGATTTTGAGCCATACATCAGGACAGGTATGATGAGCGACTTGCAGAGCGTGATTTTTGTTTGTCGAGGGAAGGCTTTTCTTTTCATTTGCCTACTCAGTCCAAAGAAGCACTTGTTGGCAAGAGTTATTCTGCTATCTTAGCTGACATTGTTTTCGATTTTGATGCCAGATAGACGAAGTCTTTCACAGTCTCGAATTTATATCTGTCGACAGTAAAAATTTTTTTTTTTTTGCTTTATCTAATCCAGAGAAGGCAGTGCGTTTGTTCAGGCCAATAATATCAACATCATTATTATACGCCAGTAATTGTACGCTCTTATAATAGATTGAGCCATTACGGTTTAGTTCTGCTGAAATCATTTTCTCCAGCATTAGTAATCCTCGTTTCTTTTGGAATGGCTCGCAAAGGCCCTCCGAATTCTTACGGTGCTTTTGTTGTTGTTGTAGCAGTGCTTCGCCCCATCCAATAGGTGCGACCGATCACTAATTGTCATCAATATCCTCTAACGGAAAGTACCAAGGGGCGGACCATAATGAGAGGGGTGTTAGAGGCGTTGGTTCCACATTACAATTTAAGAGATGGTTGGTGTCATATGGGGACACATTGCAAGCGGGGCATACATTTTGTATGTCGGGGTTGATTCTGGATAGGTAAGAGTTTAGCCTGTTATGGTATCCAGAACGAAGTTGAGCTAGAGTGACTCGCGTTTCCCTGGGGAGTATGCGTTCCTTTTCCGCAAGTTTTGGGTACTGTTCTTTGAGTACTGGATTCGCCGGGCAATTCCTGGCATAAAGGTCCAACGTCTGTTTGTGGAGTTCACTGAGGACCTACTTGTGTTTTTTTGCTTCATACGGCTGAGTTCTCATATGCCGTATTTTCTCATAATGCTTACGGAGATGACTCCTTAAGCCCCTAGGCAGTGTTAACTCGTCAATGAGATGTCTGTTGGGATGCCCAGGTTTCTGGGTATTCAACAGGAAATGTTTGGTTAGCATCTCATTTCTCTCCCTGATGGGGAGTATTTTCACCTCATTATGTAGATGATGTTCTGGGGACATAAGAAGACAGCCCGTGGCGGTTATGAGAGCAGTATTTTGGCATGCCTGTAGCATCTTCCAGTGAGTAGTCGCAATCGGCTGGCGAATTGCTTTGTATGTGGCAAGTACTGCCAGCAAGGGATTTGAGGATTTTATTGCGGCTCTGGATTTGCGGTACAATTGCGGTACAATTGCGGCTTCATGCTCACCAAAATGTATATCGTGATCAAACGTCACACCCAAGATTTTGGGGTGTAGCACAGTCGGTAGCTTAGTGCCATCGACGTGGATGTTCAAAATGGTCGATATTTGGGACGTCCATGTTGTAAATAAGGTCGCGGAGGATTTAGTCGGTAATAATGCCAGGTTTCGCGAGGCGAAAAAGCTAGAGAGATCAGGGAGGTAGCCGTTTATTCTGTTGCAAAGCTCATCGATCTGTGGGCCTGGGCCTGTATTGTGCAGTCATCGGCGTACGAAACGATAGTACCTCCTTCTGGTGGCGAAGGTAGCTTAGATATGTAGAAATTAGACAAAAGTGGGGATAGGACACCACCCTGTGGCACCCGTTGTTAAATTCTTCTTGGTTTTGATGTTTCGTTTCTAAATTGCACCGATGCCTGCCGACCACCCAGATAATTCGCGGTCCACCTTTTAAGACATGGGGGAAGGGTAGACCCTTCCAGGTCTTGCAGTAACTTGCCATGGTTGACCGTATCAAAGGCTTTTGATAGGTCTAGCGCAACAAGTACTGTTCTGTGGTGGGGGTTTTGATTTAAACCGCAATTTATCGGGGTGCTAATGGCATTTAGCGCGGTGATTGTGCTGTGGAGTTTCTGAAGCCATGCTGATGACAGGCTAGTTGCAAATTTGCTTTGAAGTAGGGGAGCAAAATGGCTCCAAGCGTCTAGGCTACTGTCGATAGGAGAGATATCGGGCCATATGGCTCTCCTATGTTAGCTGGTTTCCCAGGCTTTAGTAGCGGGACCACCTTGGCCATTTTCCATTTTTCGGGAATGATAAAGGTGGAAAGATACAGGTTGAAGACATGTGCTAAATATTTGAAACCCTCTTTCCCTAGGCTTTTAAGCATCGGCATGGCTATGCCGTCTGAGCCCACTGCTTTGGATGGTTTAGCATGACCGATGGCGTCCTCAACCTCTTTGGCGGTGATGGTAATTGGAGACGCGCTGAATTTATGTTTATGTGCGTGTCTATTGGCCCACCGCCTATCTTTGCCGACCGTAGAATCCATTATATATTGTCGGAAGAAAGCGCTCGCGAATTTTTTCGCATTCGACAGCACTTTATCGCCAAAGGCGATGGAGATTTTGTCATTGTGCTTAGACGGATTCGATAGGGACTTTACGGTGGACCAAAGTTTACCTACACCGACGGAGAGGTTACAACCACTTAGGTGCTCCTTCCATTTCGCCCGCTTGTGTTCATTCACAAGCAATCTGATGCGTTGGTTTATATCGCTTATTTGGGGATCGCCTGGATCGAGCTGTCTTATAAGGTCACGTTCTCTCGCTAAATTTGCGGCCTCCGCTGGAAAGTGAGGCCGAATTTCGGGAATTCTACCGGCGGGAATGAAGCGAGCCGAGGCGGATTCAATGACCTTGCGGAAATCACGCTCCCTTTGGCGAGCATCATTCGGGATAGGGAGGGCAGCAAAGCCGTTGCCTTATAGGATTTGTATTCGTCCCACTTTCCTCTTTTAAAGTTTATGAAAGTGCGTTTTTCTGTGACGATGAAGTCGGCGGTACGCTTGAGCGAAATAAGTATAGGCAGGTAGTCGGATGCCAATGTTACCATCGGCTGCCAGTTAACGCAATTTACGAGTCCTGCGCTCACGATTGATATATTTGGCAAACTATGACAGCTTCCTACCATACGTGTGGGGGCGTCTCCGTTTATTGTGCAGAGCGTCGTTTCTTTTATTTGATCCGCCAACATCTCACCCTACTGTCTACCCGCAAGTTTGAATGCCATAGATCGTGATAGGCATTGAAATCGCCTAAGATAATGCGATTGTTCCCAGTGAGTAAGGCGCTGATATTAGGGAGGTATCCACTGGGGCAACAGGTGGCAGGAAGGATGTAGATGTTGATGATTTCTAGGTTTGCATCGCCTGACCGGACAGATAAGGTTTGACGTTCTAAGACACTGTCCCTGCGGCCGATGTCGGGATCAAATATATGATATTGCACAGAGTAGTGTATTATAAACGCAAGACCGCCTCCATTTCCGCTCTCGCGATCTTTTCTGTGGACATTATACTCAGAACAGGTCTCCAGAGCAGATCTTGCTGTGAGTTTAGTCTCTTGAATCGCAGCAATGCGGATGTTGTGCCGCTGCATGACATCGACTATCTCCGTGATCTTGCCAGTTAATCCATTACAGTTTAACTGCAGAATTCTGAAGCGCAACGGGGGAGACGTCGTCACTCTGGGAGTGACGGGTCACTACGCCTGTGTTGTGAAAGGCTAGGACGCAATTGCTGTTGTGGCCCTGGGATTGGACGTCCTTGGGTAAGCATTATGGTGTATTTGGGTAAGCGTCCTGGCAACATGGCGCAATGAAACCCGTCGAGGGGTTGCCGTCGCGCAGACCAGAACATCTAGGAAAGTGGCACCGTCCAAGGCAGTATGACAATTTGTGGGAGGGACGCAACAAATTAAATGGGGTTACACTGAAATGGCAGTCCTTGGTCGGGAAAAATCACGAGTCGCTCCGGTACATAGAACCGACTGCCTTGGGAAGCGGGGGAGCCTTAACTCCGCTGTATGTAGCTGCATGCAAGCAACTCCTTTACAATTAGTTAAAAGTAGCATGTCACAAATCGATGTCTCCTCAGAGGTATGTATATCCCGCCAAGTATTTTTTTTTTGTATGTTTGTATGATTTGATCGGGGACTGCCCGTATTGCTTTTTTTTTTTAAATGTATGAAAACATTTATTTGAAGCAATTTTTTTAATTTTATAATTTATTTAATAATTTGGGAAAAATTTAAACAACGTGACATCAGGACGGACAAGGCGACAGCTGTTTCGATTATACCTTGTAAATCTCTTCAAAGACTTTTCTCCCGGGAGTGGGAGTCGAACCCGCACTCCTACGATAGTTGAAATGGTTAGAAACGCATTTAGCTACGTCATGCCTTAGTTGTTGTAGTTTTTCCCAATTGCCTTCTTTTGCATATTTTAATCTTTTACACATTGTATACTTCGTATGCAATTATGTGTTAAAGCTATGCTTGGTACGGCGGTTTTCAAAGAAACTTTGGTTTTGTTGCTGTTTTTGTTCTATTTATAGAACTACAACGAATTAAACAATTTTGCCTGTTTGTATGATTTAATCGGGGACTGCCCGTATTGCTTTTTTTTTTAATGTATGAAAACATTTATTTAAAGCAATTTTTTTAATTTTATAATTTATTCAATAATTTGGGAAAAATTTAAACAACGTGACATCAGGACGGACAAGGCGACAGCTGTTTCGATTATACCTTGTAAATCTCTTCAAAGCCTTTTCTCCCGGGAGTGGGAGTCGTACCCGCACTCTTACGATAGTTGAAATGGTTAGAAACGCATTCAGCTACGTCATGCCTTGTATGTCGCTATCCAAAAAACCGGCTTACCATTTCTAATAAAATTTCAGTTCTTGCTGTAATATTTTTGTCTGTAATATTTTTATATTTTACCAGTGCTTTTGAGCCCCGTCTTCAAAGTATTCTTCAGGACTTGGAGCGTTTAAGTATTTCTAATAATGGTTCATATACCGAATCTAAATATACAGATCAAGTAGCAGCTGAATTTCCAAATTATAAGGTAACGTAAAATTTTTTCTATTCAAAATACAAATTTTCGAGCTTATTCTATATATCTGAATCGAGAGTGGCTTTAACATATAAATATCTAATTTTGTTTCAGATCTATGGTTATACACTAAACTTTCCTTATACAAATCTCAAATCGATATCGGAACGAATAAAATCAACTGGCATACATTTGAATAGCGATAGACGAGTCGAATTTTGCTTGGCGACGCACATACACATTTATCCTAATAATGTTCTCTCAATTTGGATATTTCTTATGTCTGTAATATCGCGTGATTAAACTAAAGTGTATATGGAAATGGTATATGGAATTAGCGCTCATGCGCCGTTTTGATACCACAACTCGTGAGTTAACCAATGAAAGGGTGTTGTAAGAAGACTAATAAAAATTGTTAACCTCCTCAGGGAAATCCGTCCCCCTATATCCATCCCATGGAGTTTATAAATTTGAGAAGCTCTCCCGACCTAACATCCTTGAGTTCTGGGAGGCTTTCGAAAAAGACAATTTGACATATACCTCGGAGCTTTAATTTCAACACTGAAGCTTGTACTCTACTTTCCTAATAATAAACTACAACTAAACTTAAATAAAATTCTATATTTAGAACAAAAAATTTTCAATTATTTCAATTCCCCGCACGAATAAATCACAATTTTTTGTGTTGTAGCGCCCGATTTGCTGCCGCAACGTTCCATCTTGCGCACTACATCGGAACCGCTGATTACATGACCAAACACAACGTGCTTATTATCCAGCCAATCGGTTCTGAAAGAAATTGAGTTTAGCGAAAGATTCAACTACATATTTTTAAATAAAATTACTTCGTCGTGCATATGAAGAATTGTGAACCATTTGTATTTGGCCCTGAATTCGCCATTGACAATGTACCAAAACCGTGATGCTTGAGTGAAAAATTTTCATCTGCAAATTTCTTGCCATAAATAGATTTTCCACCAGTGCCATTGTTGTTGGTAAAGTCACCACCTTGACACATCTGCAAGATTGTGCGCATAAATTAATATTCAAATAGCAAAAGGCAACAATAACTTGTTTACAAATTCGGGTATAACGCGATGAAAAATGCTGCCCTTATAACCGAAACCTTGGTCATGCGTACAAAGTGCGCGGAAATTTTCTGCTGTTTTTGGCACAACATCCGCGCGTAACAACATTATAATACGTCCCACATCATGACCACCAATGCGTATATCAAAGAACACTTGGGGATTGCGCTTTTCTGCTTTTTCTATAACTGCTGGCCCACTTGGCTTGCTGGAGATTTCCGCACCATGCTCTGAATTCTTTGCGCCACCTTCGTTCGTTTCAGCTTCATCGCCTTTCAATGTAGCGCCCGCATGCTTCTGCAACCAATCATCATCAGCCCAAACGGGTTTGAAACTACCTTCCTTGATGCGCACAGGCTTAGCAAGATTTACACGTATCGTTCGTCCACACAATTCAGAATCGTTCTGTAATTGTTGGTTAAATTATTTAACGATTTGTATAAGCATATTGCCTGTGCAATTTACCATATTGTCTATCGCTGCAGCAGCATCTTCCGACATTTCATATTCTATAAACGCAAATCCACGATGTTTCTGTGTTTCATAGTCCACCGGCATTTGTATATCGGCTATATCTCCGAAAGGAATAAATGCATCATTTAAAAGCTTTTCAGTAACTTCATCTGCCAAAGCCCCCACGTAGACGGTGCGTTTATCATTCGACATTGTATCAGATATAACAAATTTCACTAAACATTAGAAGTAATTAAACGTAATTGAATATAAACAAAATGATCAAAACAGCTTATCTGATATCTGATATCTTCTGCATAGACGTAAAAATCCAAAGTGATTGGTCACTCGCTGAAGATACCCGGTCCTATGCGCCGCCATATTGCACACCATGGCACATTGTAAATTTTACCAAGTAGCGCAACTAACAGCTGATCGGTGAAAATTCGCACATTCACACACACAGTTCTCGACTCAGTTTCAAAAAAAAACTTTAGATTATTTAATTCAAATTTTAGAGTGAGATAATCTTTGCCAATTAATGTATACAGAATATATATGGCGTTTTCGTTGTTATTAAAACATTAGTTTTATTTATATTAAAGCTTTTATCATTTTTTTTTTTTAACTTTGAAAATACTCCGAACACCATTCCTTCATTATATGACATTCGACTGCCTAGTCCACTGCCTTCCACTCTATTCGCAACATAACCTCTACTTAAGCTGCCAAACTATATAGTAAACAATGCCCTGACATCCTGTCAAAACTAAAAAGTAGTAGTTGGCAGATAACCATGATTCAACTATATGCAGGTTCAGGTTGGCTCATCTGTAAAGCAACAAAATATGTCTGTTCAAATTGTCAAAATCTGTGTATTGGGGTTGGTGCGAATGGTATGGAATGGAAACATAAAACTTAGCAGTTTTTGTATGTGTAAGTAAAATGTTGCCAATGTGTTGGTTTCATTTTGAGTTTGCCATCTCCTTTTGACAATCCCTTCGACCATGCAATGACATAAACAAAATCAGCTGATGAGATGAGCCAATACATAATTGAACCATGGCAGATAAGATATCACACTTAAGTGTCAATTAATGGTGACTTATAACCATAAAACCATAACCAGATAAAACAGCTTATCGAACCTACCTTATGGAAATCAATGTAATCGATTAAAGGTGCCATACCATAACCATACCATAGTCAACCAATTGGTTTTTGGTTTCTCGCCATATCCATAACCTAAAAATATTTTAATTGGTGAATTTAATAACTTTTTCTAGATTTTATTCATTGTTTTGGATACGTTATGACTAAGAGACTTATTTTTTGTGGAATATGAAATTTTCACGATTATTAGGTTAAGGCACCCTTAATCGATCACATTGACGATGGTTATGGATATGATAAGGTAGGTTCGATCAGCTGTTTTATCTGGTTATGGCTTTATGGTTATGTCACCATTAATTCGCCCTTAAGGAAGTTTAATTTGGCCTTTAAGTTTGATTCACAACGCTACAAAACACGACAGGAATGAACAACCAAAATACATAATAATTATGTGATTAGTATATGCGTAAAGCATTTATCCTCTCACGAAATCACTTTATATATCCCCTTTGATAATATAGTCCACATTTACAGAACGATTCTGTCAACACTTCAACCATCGTAGGAGTGCGGGTTTAAATCCCACTCCCGGCTGAAAAGGCTTTGAAGAGATTTAAATTGTTTACAATATAGTTTGGCAGCTTAAGTAGAATTTATGTTGCGAATAGAGTGGAAGACAGTGGACTAGGCAGTCGAATGTCATATAATGATGGAATGGTGTTCGGAGATTTTTCAAAGTTACAAAAAAAAAATGATAAAAGCTTTAATATAAATAAAACTATTGTTTTAATAACAACAAAAACGCAATATATATTCTGTATACATAAATTTGTAAGGATTATCTCACTTTAAAATTTGAATTAAATAATCAAGTTTTGTTTTGAAACTGAGTCGAAAACTGTGCGTGTGAATGTGCGAATTTTCACCGATCAGCTGTTAGTTGCGCTACTTGGTAAAATTTACAATGATTTACAAGGTGTAATCGAAAAAGCTGTCCGTCCTGTTGTTGTTGTTGTTGTAGCGATACGGTTGCTCCCCGAAGGTTAAGGGAGTGATCGATGTGATGGTCCATTGCCGTTTACAGATCCGGTACGCTCCGGTAACACAGCATCATTAAGGTGCTGGCCCGACCATCTCGGGAACGATTTATATGGCCACATTAAACCTTCAGGCCAATCCGGTATTTTAGTCGCCTCTTACGACAGGCATACCTACCGCGGGTATATTCTAACCCCCTGACCCGCTGGGTTGAGCTGTCCGTCCTGATGTTGCGTTGTTCTAATTCTTCCAAAATTATTAAATAACATTCTGAATTATGTTGAGCGATAAGCGAATTTCTTGCAAAGCATATATCCATGGAGGAAGGCAGTTCGATAGCGCAATACTAAACTTCATAGCTTCCGCATCCCAATTGTCAACCTCGCCTACGCGAGGGAAATTCTGTTACAAATATGAATGTATCACACATATATTTAGCAGGCTACCCGAAGTTCCTGATGGAAAAAGGGATGGGGGAGGTATGACCTAGGTATAATATGGTCATATCAATCGTTGTGGAGATGATCAAGCTAGTACTTGAATGGTGCTTGTTACCGGAATTCTATCCAAACCATCAACATCGATAACACCCCAGAAAACCCTCAGAGTCTTTACCGTTAAAACAACTAGGGCTCGAGCAAACCAAGTAGGCCAGTAGCTATTGAGAAAGCAGAAAAAAACAATGGTAATAGTCTAGTTGAGGGGTCGACTGCTAATACTCTACCAAAAATATCGACAGAGGTGTCAAACGACGCGCCTTGACATCAGTATTAATAATCCGAAGGCGGAGAATAAAAATTTTAACTCGTTCAAAAGATATTAACGAAAAACCGGAATCCATATTATTTTTGCGCAGAACACTTTTCTGCGTTGGCGGCCTTAGGCCGTACTTATAAAAAATAACCCTGGCCTACGCCATGCCATGTCCGGGTGTGTGGTATAACCGTGGCTACCGCCACGGTGATGTACATTTTTTTTGTGGGTACGAACACAACAACCACATGAAAATCGCCAACTTCAAATGCAAATATCTCCGGACAGAGATAAAATTTTTCCGCCATCGGATTATTGTTCTCGAGATTAATACGCGTCGTTTGACACCTTTCTCGATATTTTAGGTAGCGTATTAGCAGTCGACCCCTCAACTAGACTATTACCAAATTCTGCTCTATCATGTGGAGTATTGAAATAAATACAACATCTTTGTTATAAATATAGTATTTTATTTTATTATTAGGAAAGTGAAGTACAACCTGGATTGTTGAAATCATAGCTCCGTTTTATCTGAAAAAAAAAAAAACATACGAAAAACGCAACATTAAACGAAAATTCACACTATAAAATATAATTTAGTTTTGTTATATAAATCAGTTAATAAGTAAACAGCATGGCTTTAAAATGGGTTCTACTCAGTAGAGGGACCCTGAATTAGGATAATATCATCATTATGATATGCTGTTATAAATTCGTGTATAATTATGCTTACTTGCAAACAATTTGTGTACAGTCTTTGAGATGCATTGCTAATGAATTAATAATCGGCTTTTCTAGTTGTTAAAATCTGAAATATAAGAAAAAATCGATTTAATAAATATACTCATTTAATAAAACATTTTACTTCTAGATAATATCAGTTAAAAAAAACTGTTACATGTATATTTCAAATGAACTATACTATATGAGTCATCATGTAAGCAATTTGTACATAATTGCATTTTATAAGAGTTCTCACCTTTTTATGTAGAATATCTTCTTCATATTTGCACGTCCTCTTTCCTCAGCCGATAACCATTCATTTGCATAGCACGTGCACAAGTTTAAGGTGGTTAATAGCACGTTTTCCACATGAACTCATTTGGCATCTGAAAATGATTTTACAGTTAGTGAATGGAAACGAGCTTTATTCATACTTTATTGTTTTCTTTATTGCTTCAGAATCCTTTTGGTTTAATAAAATGATTCAGCATGATTTAATTAAATCAGCTTTAGATTTGTCATCTTTAAAACTTCTTAACAAAAAGACAAATTATTAATACTATAATACAAACCTCTTAAGATGTAAGTCGAAACATATATTGCGCGCTTTATAATCACCATAAACCTAAAATAAAAAGAAAATTAACGTTGTCGGCTGTACTGTACTATATATAATGTAATAAACTCAATTCTTTCAGAATCCTTTTGGTTTAAAATGAAGTCGTCAGCAACTCTACTAATGATTCAACTTATATAAATATTTAATCTAAGTTTAGGTTTTTGCCGTACAAGTTTGGTTTTGACATGGAAAGTAACTATAATTTACCTTTTCTACGGCTATTTGTACTTTTCGCAGCACACCTATCCAAGGTGGGATTTTTTGCAACTACCTGTAAGGTGAAACCTTAATTAGTAAAATGCGGGATGCAAAGCATGTTAATATAAATTATAACTTTCAGTTGGCCGTTCTTATCTATCCTCAAAATGAAGTGCATATAAATAAATTAAATATTTAACACAGTTTCAGCTGGAGAACAATCATCAATTTTACATACGAGCTGTAGAATGCAATATGAAAAAAAAATTTACCTCATTATATATCAGAATTTTCTATGGCCATCCTTGCATGGTTTGAAATTTTGGCGTGATTTGAAGTTGTTAAATGTTTAAATTCTTCAGTAATAATAAACATTTCTGAAAATAATTCCCTATTATAGATAAATTTACACATTTTATTAGACGCGAACACTACAACTTTTTCCTTGGAAGCCCGACAGCAAAATGATCGAGTTTGTGAAGAAATTGTAACGAGTATAATTTGACAACCAAATGGTGAGAGTTGCCAGCGTTCAATGAAAGTCCATTTCCGAGAAAACAGTAAGGTGCACTTAACTTATTTTCAGCTGTATTTAAGTTGTTTTTTCTAGGACCACGTCTACATGTGCGTTATCGCTAAAATTTGTTGATAATTACCGATTATTGGGAGGAAAAATGTATATGCGAAATAAAGTTATCATGGTTATGTGCTTGGCTCATCTCATCAGCTGGTTTTATTTATTTATTAAATGTAAGGCGCGAGAGCCTCCGAAGAGATCTAAGGCCGAGCTTCTCTTCCAATTTGCGTCGTGCTCCTCTTGATTTTCCCTACAAATTGGCCGGACGGAACCTACATGTTTTATGCCGACTCCGAACGGCATCTGCGCTTACCAAACACTGCCGAGGGGCGACCCCGCTTAGAAAAATTTTCTTATTTCTAAAATTTTGATGTTGCTTTGCGCGGGGTGTGAACCCAGGGCATACGGTATGGTAGGCGGAGCACGCTACCATCACTCCACGGTGGCCGCCAACTTAAGATTAGCATCTTATTATATTAAAATTGAATAAGCTACAAAACTGCATACCCGACAAAACTCTAAAAATTCTTAGAAAAAAGTTCAAAAATTTTTATGAAAATTCGCAAAATTTACAAGCAATAAAAAATCGTCTCCGATGACATGTTTACGTCCGCTCGCTACGAATTTTCAATACAAATGGCGCTTAATGCTTTCTGCTTGTGTGATGACCGGGCAAGCGACAATCACCCGATACGCACACAACCATGGCTCAATTATATGGTTGACTCATCTCATCAGCTGATTTTATTTATTTCATTGCATGGTCGATGTGATTGTCAAAAGGAGATGGCAAACTCAAAATGAAACCAACCATTGGCAATTACACATACAAGAACTGCTATGTTTTATGCAAGGCGAATTCAGAACCAGGTGTTGTTATCCCAACAGCTGATTGCTTCTTCTTGATAATTTTCCATACAACGTCTTGTACTCCAATATGTCAGTGAATCGAAATCAATGAAAATTTTCTTTTGACTTGACATTCTTCCATCGACAATGCAATAAAATAAATAAAATCAGCTGATAAGATGAGCCAACCAGTACAAAAAAAATGTGATCACTTATCCGTCAACTGCCTGACAAGATGTTCAATATGGCTAATTTTTACCGTTAGGGCATATGCGCATAGCTCCCGTGATGCATACACATGCCAGTCGCTGAAGTTTTGACAGTGCTTGCCTCGTCGTCGCCCCAGTTGTTCTCAATGCCCAGGCTATCGAACCGTATGTTATCATAGGTTTTACTATCATGGTATACATCCATCTTAGCACATGCGGGCTACAGCCCCATGATTTTCCTGCTAAACGATTGCATACCATGATGGACCTCGTGGCCCTAGCTCTCATGGAGTCGAAGTGCTATTTCCATAGGAGCTTGGTGTCAAAAATGACCCCCAAGTATTTCACCGCGGTTCCATGTTCTAGTGCCACGCCATCTATTGTAATTGCTCTCAGGGCTGGTAGGGCCCTTCTTCTGGTGAAAGGGATGATGGGCGTTTTAGATAAGTTGATGGTAAGCCCCATACTGGCACACCATCCATTTGTAATATTCAATGCTCTCTGTATTATGTCACAGAGCGTACTCTCGAATTTACCCCTTGCAATTATGAGAATGTCGTCAGCATATCCCTGGAATCTTATGCCACTGTCAGATAGCTTTTGCAGGAGTTCATCCACTACTAGGCTCCACGAAAGGGGTGATAGAACACCTCCTTGAGGGCACCCCCTCGTGGTATTAACCTTAACTGCGCTGTTGCCTACATGGACTTCAGCGATTCTTGTGCGGAGTAGATTGTCAATCCATCTCTGGATAGGCATCTGAATTCCTCTTTTCTGCAGTGCTATGTTTACGCTTTCGTGAGATGTGTTGTCAGAAGCACCCTCGATGTCAAGGAAAGCGCAAATCACTGTTTCCTCTGTTTCGAACGCCCTCTGTATTTCAGATGTTAATTGGTACAGAGCTGTGTCCGTGGACCTACCCGCTCAGTACGCATGCTGGCTTTGATGTAGGGGCCAGCTCTTGAGGGTGTTCGACCTAATTTCTTGGTCGTATATCTTTTCCATTGCCTTCAAGACAAAGGAAGTTAGACTTATTGGTCTGAAGGACTTTGCTTGTGAATAGTCCTTTTTTTCTACTTTTGGTATGAAAACCACTTTTGCTCTTCTCCACATCATGGGTATGTATCCCAGTGCCAGGCTATCTCTCATGATCCTGGCCAGATGTGGGATAATCTGTGTCCCTTGCTGCATTAGCGCCGGGTAGATGCCATCCACCCCAGGAGATTTGTATTTCTCAAAGGATTCCACTGCCCATCTGACTCTGGCCTCACTGAAGAGAGAGTTGGCCAATTGCCAGTCTGATGGGGTTGGTTTCACTCTGGGGAACACAGGTTCCGGCAGAGCTGTAAAAAGATTGAGTCAATTGAGTGTGCATTCTCTCAGCATTCTTTTAAAAAATTGTGATTTATTGGTTGCATATTATAAATCTCCATTCCTGAATGGCTCAAAATACCTTAACTCAAATCTAAAGTGTGTGTGTTATTGAATGGTAAAATATAATTCAATATAGAGTGGGAATGTAGGAACCATTCCCAATCTTTAATGAATGTAAACTTGAAATGAATGCACACTTTTTTTCCATTCAGTACTAAATACTTTTCTTTTTTGTATACTTTCATTGCCATCAGATATGTTAAATCAATTTAGGGCTTGGATGCGAAAAAGGCGTAAAATTTATCAATAGAAATAATAGCCCCTTCTAATTATTCAAGTAGTTTAATATTTAATAATTCATGAGCTTAACACCGGCTTATAATAATTGAATATTCAATCATTATTTTTGAAAAGAAAGAAAAATTTACTGGCATACTGCGATTTAACATTTCGAAAACCGCCACATAATCATCATCAGTCAATTTCAAATGTTATCAACGGCTTCACTGATATTCGAACCGCGAATCATACGGTGAGACTGCAGTTGCCTTAAATCATCGAAATATGACAGTAAATGTTTTTTTCTTTTCAGTTTCTCTTTAAACTTCGCAAAGACAATCTATTGCTTTCTTGCTATATGTCAAAATGGTTCTATATGTCCTACTTATTTTGCTGTTGTAGTAAAATGGATATTGTAAATGACCACAAGGAATGAAAGAATGGAGAAACAGCATTCTTAAATCAATGATTTAAAATTTCAAATGATTGCACACTTTTACAGCTCTGGGTTCCGGTACTTGCGGAGAGGCACCCGGTAAATGCGTTTGTAGCAGGGCCTTCGCTCGCTCCTCCACCGTTCCGGTATAGGTACCGTCTGGGAGCCTAATCGCTAGGTTAATCTCCCTCTGCTCTTTGGCTAGGGCCTTGTGGAGCCTTGCCGCTGCAGGTGTGCTAGAAATTCCCTCACAGAAATTTCTGCAACTTTCCCTCTTAACTTTCCTTATCCCTTTATTGTACTTTGTTAGATTTTGAGTGTATTCCTCCCAGTTGCCGGTTCTTCTTGCCCCGTTAAAGAGTTTCCTAACTTTCTTCCTTAGTAGTGTCAGGTCATGCGACCACCAGGGGGTTGCCTTCTTACCCTTAACTCGGGAGACTCGGCAACTGGAGTTGTAGGCATCTATCATTATCTGATTTGCTCTATCCACTCTGCCCTCTAACTCAGTACAGTTAGTGCTTCTGCTCTTGTCTCTGAGACTATCCGCGTTAGCCTCTTTGATACTTTTGCAGCTGCCCCAGTCTGCTTTCCTGGGATTTCTTTTAGGGCTGGATTGCCCCGATACAGCACCCAGCTCAAACCTTATGATCCTGTGATCCGATGGGGAGGGTTCTTCTGAGACTCCATTTCGAGATGATATTATCAGTTAGGTTGTTGCCAAGAGTTATATCTAGGACCTCTGCCCTGACTCTCGTAACAAACGTCGGTTTGCTCCCGACGTTATATATATTCAAATCGTTGCTGACAATATATTCTAGTAAACACTCACCCCTTTGGTTGGTATCACTGCTGCCCCACTCCGTGTTGTGGAAGTTAGCATCGCTTCCTATGATCAACGGAAGTTTCGCTCTTCTGCAGTGCTCCACTAGCTTCTGCACGTTAACTGGAGGGACTGTGCTGTCGTCCCCCGGGAAGTAGGCTGCGGTCAGCACAATGCTGGTGTTGTTTCCATTCACCTTTGCTTCGATCTGCACCGCCACCAGATCCCGACTTAAAAATTCTGTAATGCAAAAATAGTTAATATTTGCTTTAAGCATTACCCATGCTCTTGGTCTCTGCTGTGAGACATCCCAAATAACTTTGTTATTACTCACATTAAGACCCCTCACCTGTCCCTTGTAGGCCCAAGGTTCTTGAAGGAGGGCGATGCCCAGATCATCCGAGGCGAACCTCCTCACCAGTACAGCCGAGGCTGCAATGGCGTGATGGAGGTTGATCTGGGCTATTTTTATGCTTGTGCCGGTTATTTTTACCCGGCCGGCCTCATCGGATCATCGTCATCCGAAAATCCGCTCTCGCTTTCGTCCCGCCTATTCAGCTCAAGCTCCTGGAGGTCGAAGCCCTCGATGAGCTCTTGTGTGGTGGAGATTTCTCTTTCATCCCCAGGCTGCACGATTGTGTCCTTCTTGCTTGCTGCGGTGGGAGGGTTTGTGGTCTCGCGAGCTCTGATGGTATCGGTGCTCGCGTCCGTCATATTGTCGTCCGACAGCTCGCCTCTGTCGGCGCCCTCTGCCTCCCCCTTGTCTTCCGGCTTCTCATTATTCCCTGGTTGCCTCTGCCTCCAGGGTCTCACTAGGACCAGGCCGTACCTATAGTGCAGCTTAAATCCGTTCCTGCGTATAATTTGATACGATTCCTCGTCTATGCCCACGTCGAGACGTAGGCCTGTTTCCTCTGCGCTAAAGTTAATAACGCGCCATCTCTGCGTCCTGAGGCCCTCATTTTGGTTGGCGAGGAGCCGTAACGCAAACTCTTTGGGTCGTTCCGCACTTCTGGGGAGGAACATAGTCACATTATGCCTTGGCGGTATTTCATCCCCGCGTCTCGTCCATAATTGTAGTCCTGTCCACCCCTCAAGCGTCGGTATCACTTCAACGAGCCACTTACCGTTTTCTCGTCCTCGCAGTCTACGAGGAGGAGCCCTGCTCGGAAGTATACCCCGCAATATCTATCTATCTACTCGTATTATAAAAGTAATGCATTTTTCGTACAAATTTCCTCCAAAAAATTAATTTTCTGTAAAATGTTGCTATATTCTTTTAGGGAACACAAAGTTACGTTTATCGTTTTGTGTAAAAAATGCTTTTGTAGTTATTACATTTCGAATGTTTAGTAAAATGTACTTCGATCGTAGTAAAATTCAGAGTAATGATAGACAGCCCTCTAAAATATGCATTCCGAACTTGTCAGATTAAGATAAAATGGAAACGGGATGAGAACGCCTGAAATTTCATTTAATCATGATGGTGACTATCGTGATCTCGTCCTTTACAGGACGACTTTCTATCACCCGCTGATGTTAGCCGACTGTGTGCGTCGCCAAATTGAACAACCTGCCAAAATGGTTAAAAGTAGCCATACTGAACATCCTGGCTGGCAGTTGACGAAAATATATCACACTTGTTTTTGTGCACAATGATAATTTTAAACATAATTTTATGCTTCAGAAGCGTCACAGCTAAACTATTTTTGGGTAGAAAAATTCTGCGCAAAACAATCGACAGTTAAAAAACTAAAAAAAAAAAAATAAATTCTAAAATTTGTCAATAATGTAATTTGTAATATTTTTACGACGAAAGAATTAAATTTTTGTGAGGATTTACATTAAAATCAATTTACTCTACAAATAAGTGAAGTGTTACACTTTAATGCAAGATAATTAGGCGGACTTGATTTTTTTTTTAACTGGATCTAAGAAAATAGCTTTAACTAATCCGACTGAAAACACACAAAAATATGGCTAAGGGCAAGAAAAAAGAAGGCAATACCGATAAAGAAATAAAGAAAGTAGAAAAGGAGTACACATTGCTAAATGTGGAGGAACAAAAGGCACGGGATGCTAAATATGCAATGCGTCTAATGGATTTACGGGCATGTTTGAGTCATATTGATGGTAAGTGATAGAACACCCAAGCTTATTCGTGGTATATAATACAGAGTTTCGGTAATAGTTTACAACAGAGGTTGACAGCTAAAAGGTATCCAAAAATATCGGGAGAGGTGTCAAACGAGACGCACGGTGGGGTATTTGATCAATCTAGCTGGCCAAAAGTCGATTTTTCAAAATAATCCAATTTTTTTTTAATATACTCCCTGGCGTTTCTAGATATCCATTGAATAGCATACATATCCCAAGAGCCGTCTGCAGAGCCAACGGAGCTACCGCGCACATCTAAAGTTGTATAAAAATTGTGTGCATTGTAGGCATGTATTTTTTGATTAAAAAGCAATATACCTACCCTTCAAACCTAATTCTTGTACACTTGTTTAGTATTAATCAAATCTAAATACATTGGCGCATATTCATAGTCGAAATAAAATAGGTTTTAAATTTAGTTGCAGCTTTTTTTTACAGATAGCTCATAGAAAATTATGTCAAAAAGCTGCAACTAAATTTAAAACCTACTTTATTTTGACTATGATTATGCGCCATTCTCTTTTAGAACAGGTAAATGTGTTTTTAATTAATTTGTTAGATTTTTTATACTGCATGTTTTAACTGAGTAATCCTACTACTTTTCAATATTAATTTTTTTAAAAACCTTGCAAACAAAGAGGGGGGCGAAGTCGAAAAGGACCTCAAAAGCCCAGGGGAAAAAGACAGGTGCAGGTCCCCGACGTCACCACGAAGGTGTTAGAAGAGGACCAAGCGCCAAATGGTGCTGTGACTCGCACAGAGGAACACCCGGTACAACAGTTACGAGAGGCTGAAGGGGGCCTCGAATAGTCTAAACCAAAAGGCCAAGGGGAGGACGACGACGTCACGACGAAGGGGCTGGAGGGGGACAAACAGCCCAATGGTGCTGCGAGCCCTACAAATAAACCTCTAACACAGTAAAGTGGCGTCGAGCGAACTTCTCCTAACCCTTGAGGAGGGTTCGTTTGACGTGGCGCTGATCCAGGAGCCGTGGCTCTCATCGGAGGAAAGGTTTCTGGACTTAGCGCGCGCGGGTTTGGCGTTTACTACGCGCAAATGGAAGAACGGGTGCGAGCTGTAGTAATGGTAAGGAAACAGCTGCATTCATATATGCTGCCCAATTACACTACTGAGGACCTCGTAGTGGTGGCCGTTGAGCAAAAGAATAAGCAGGCATTTATCCTGGAGTCATGCTACATGGCCCATACTGCGGAGGTTTCACCGATGGAGTGCAAAAGGCTAGTACAGGAGGAAGGGCGCAAAGGGCGGTTGGTCACAGGCGCAGATGCAAATGCGCGTTCTTGATAAACCATCCTTCTTCGACCATGCGTATATCAGCTTCAGCATGCCCCTAAAGAGGGTATAGAAGGGAGGAACCTTTAGAAACCCTAGGTCAACGAACTGGACTAAATTCCAGAAACAGGTAGAAACAAAACTGGGACATCCCAAAGAGGTTACCAATGTGGAGGAACTGGAGGAGTCTAATGAATTCCTAACAAGGACGCTTATGACTGCGTATAACAAAGCTTGCCATCTAAGAAGATTGAGAGGAAAAGCAAAGCCGCCATGGTGGAGCAATGAGCTGAGTCTTCTAAGAAGACAGGTAAAAGAAATGTTTAAGCTCGCAAAGACCGCGGAAAGAAAAGCGTGTGGGGACGAATACAGGGATCTACTGAGGATCTACAAGCGTGAAATTTCCAGGGCGAAGAGAATCTCATGGAAAATTTCTGTACGGACATAGAGTGCTCCAGCGAAACAGCACGGTTGAAAAAAGTCCTAGCAAAGGGGAAACATAGTCCAGGGACTAATAAAGAAAGAGAACGGGCAAGGGGCACGTAATAGTGAGGAATCTCTTGAGGTGCTTCTCGACACACATTTTCCATCGGGAGACGGTTTAGAAGAGCCAGCAGACATCACTCACACTTCGATCACGGAGCGGGTAGTGCCGGGCTTTGTGACCGATACCAAGATCGAATGGGCAGTGAAAACGTTTACTAAGTTTAAATCGCCGGGCCCAGACGGTATATTCCCGGCCATGCTACAAGTTTCAAGTATGGCGGTCGTGGAATGGCTTAAAATAATATTCGATGGGTGCATAAGGCTGAATCATGTACCGCACTCTTGGAGAACTACTCGTGTAGCTTTCCTACCAAAGGCGGGGAAGATCGGTCACGTGTATCCCAAAGACTATGGACCCATTAGCTTAACATCATTTCTGATCAAAACCTTTGAGAGGCTGATAGATGTGTACATAAAGTCCAACGTGGATGAAAAGCTGCTCTCCACAACACAGCATGCGTACACCAAAGGCAAGTCGGTAGACACCGCATTGCATAGGGTGGTAATAAGCATAGAGAGATCCCTGGAATATAAGGAGTATGATCTAGGAGTCTTCTTGGACATTGCCGGGGCTTTCAATAATGTTTCTAAACGGGCGATTATGGATGGTCTTAATTACATTAAAGTACATCCCGCCTTAATCAGATGGATCGGCTGCATGTTAAATTGCAGGAAGATTAGAGGGGTACTATCACGTCTGCTGTGGACGCTGGTCATCAACCAACTGCTCAGGCGATTCGATGAGGGAGCCGTAAAACTTACGGCTTACGCAGATGACGTTGCAACTGTCATAAGTGGAAAGTGCCTTCCAACGATTAGTTCTTTGATGGATCGGGCGCTTCAGATTATTTATACCTGGGCATCTAATGTCGGGTTGAAAGTTAGTGCGGAGAAGACGGATATGGTCTTGTTTACAAAGAGGTACAAGGCCCCAAATTGGACTAGGCCTAAGTTAGAAGAAGTGACCTTACAGAAGAAACCTTGCACAAAATATCTAGGAATCATCCTAGACAGTAAGCTGTCATGGAAGCTCAACGTGGAGGAGAGGGCGAAGAAGGCATCAAGGGAACTCTATGCATGTAAAAGAATGCTGGGGTGTACGTGGGGCTTATCGCTCTCTATTTCTCATTGGGTTTTTACAGCAATTGTAAGCCCTATTCTATACTATGGAGTTCTTGTTTGGTGGAAAGCCACACAAAAAACAACATACCTCAAAAATTAGAGGGGGTATGCAGACTATCAATGCTTAGTATTACGGGAGCGCTGAAAAAAACCCCGACGGCTGCACTGTATGCCATTCTGCACATTCCACCTGTAGACCTGGTAGCAAAGAACATAGCATTAACAACTGCAACCAGGCTCGGTGCCTCGGGGCAGCTTGAGTGCCGACCATATGGCCATAGTAGTAAAGCGTCATCAATCACAAGACGAACAGACTACCTGATTCCCTATCTGCGCTTCGAGGTTGATCTTAAGGCCGGTGGACGGTTGGCGCAAGGGTGCGCAAATGGTGGACGAGGAGATACATGTGTACACAGATGGTTCCAAAGTAGTGGAAGGAGTAGGGTCTGTGGTATACTGTGCTGATCCGGAAATAAGCAGATCCTACAGGCTGCCTGATTACTGTAGCGCTTTGCAAGCGGAAATATTAGCCGTAACCAAAGCAGTAGAAACCCTGGGAGAGAATAGCTTAAGCTGCAACCGTGTTAACTTTTATATTGACAGTCAAGCAGCAATTAAGGCAATAATCTCACATAGCACAACATCTAAATGCGTGTGAGAGTGTAAGCAGTCTCTGGAGAGAATCGGGACAGGGAGAAGCATACATCTATATTGGGTCCGAGGGCATATGGGAATAGATGGGAATGAAAAAGCGAACGAACTAGCTAAAAAGGGCGCATCCCTTGAAGCTTGCTCCGTAGACGCCCAATTAGACTGGGCGAGATTAAGGGAAGGTGAGAGGTGCATATGGTCGACCAAGCGGGAAAGGCGTGGGTTCAAGCGCGGGGCTGTAAAGTGTCGAAGATTATGTGTAGGTCTTACAACCTTAGACTAACAAAGTTGCTTCTATCATTACGGGTATTCTGACTGGACACATGCCTTTAAATTAGCCCTGGTCAGTGATAGCAGATGTAGGAAGTGGGGGTTGGAGGAGGAAATGATCGAGCACGTTCTGTGCTCGTGCCCTGCACTTGCCAGGCTCCAGCTATTAGGAGTGATACAGCTGTCAGATCTAGAAGCAGCAAGTGGCTTAAGTCCTAGGAAGCTTCTAGTATTTGCCAAGAGAGCGGAGTTATTTTATAACATAGGTCCTGGTTTTTGATAGGGTTTTTCAGTTTGGTCGTTAAAACAAACTTCTGGTAACACTACGGACTCCATCAGTCTATGTGCGGTGCTCATGGATGGGCCAGTTCAACCTAACCTAACCTTGCAAACAAAAAGATATATCTTTTTTTCATGGCATATCATGTCAGTAATTTTTTGGCGATACATAAGCTTGTGTTTGTTTCAAAGTATAATAACAAAAACGGCAGCGCATACACGCGATTTTTTGAGTGGTTGTCAATTTTGTAAGAGACTGATACCCGTACTGACATATCTCATGTAATTTTTTTTAACTTCAAAAAGGTGGCAACCTTGGGAAAACATCCTCAAACTGTACTACTATATCGATGTACCAAATTGCATTCAAATCGGTTAAGCCGTTTCCGATATGATAGTGGATATACAAAGAAATATAAAAAAGGTAAGGTGGCAACCCTACTTAAAAATGTCAATAGAAATGCGGAGTAAAATACCCTTCGTTTGATACCCATATTGACACACATATCTCATGTAATGCCAAATAATGACCCCGGGTCCCTCCGAAACCGGGGCTCGATCCATAGTGATTTAGCGCGGAACACCGTGAATTTACTGTCAAATATTTCCTTTCATAACATTGAAGTGAGACAACCACTTTTATAACCGAAATAACTGCTGTTTTAATTTTGGCCAGCTAGATTGATCGAATTCCCCACCGTGCGACGCGTACTGACTCCACCATAATAGTCTGAAGGCGGAAACAAATTTTATTCGTTCAAAAGATATTAACGAAAACCGAAAAATAACCCCGGGCCCCTCCGGTTTCGGTGTGTGGGATCCATAGTACATTTTGGTAGACGACCCTTCTGCATTGGTGGCTCTCGACCGCGCTTATAAAAAATTACGCTGGCCGGTCCACCAATGGTGTAGAATCAAAATTAAATTATAAAATTCCTTTGTACACAAAATGTTTCCCTGTGTACAATAAAATTACAACAACTACATTATAATTGACAACTTCCACTGCAAATATCTTCGAACTATTGTTATGGAGGTCAATACAAGTCGTTTGACACCCATCCCCATATTTTTGGACGCGTATTAGAAGTCGACCCCTATTTTAAATTATTACCACAGTTTCTTTTGAAGCAGTACAGTTTTTTTTTCTTATTAAACAGAGGCTTTTATCACTGTGGAGGAATTAAAAGATGAAGAAGATATACTAGAAAAGGTTAATCGAAAGTAAATTTCTCTTTTCGCACAAATACAATTTCTTATAAAATAATTGATTTAATTACAGTGGAATATATATTTACGTTGCGATGGTTTACCAAAGCCATATATACCGCCGGAAATACGGCTGTTTTTTGCAAAATTGAAATTTTTCGAAAATTCTAGCATTGAGAAAACAATGGACTGGATGCTATCAGTGGATGAGCGTAGTATGTTATCTCAGGATATATTTCGTAAAGATATGACGCGCAGAGCATTGGTTAATCAAATGCGTCCCAATTTCGGTGATGAGTACAAAGAATATATAGACTATTTGTTAAAGGTAATGTTCGAAAAATATTTATAAAAAATCTAGTTTCCGAACAAATTATGTCTGGCTTATATATATATAGGTTGTGAAAAGTATCGATTATTATACAGATGACGACAAGAGAACAGCGAAGGCAAAAATAAGTATTTTGTCAGATATTTTAACGGTATATTCTTTCGGGAAATTCTCGGAGTCTAAAAAGCAATGAAGAAGTTGAAAGTTTTCCTTATTATTCCCAAAATTTGTTTACACCCGATACAAAAATACATGTTCGAAATATTTTGATCTCTATTTTATTACCTTTATATTAAGTCCCTTTCATGTTTGTCCCCTCATTTCCATACGAATTTTTGACCCACGGAAGTCTTTTTCGGTAACTTCCCGTTGAGCTAGACACATGATACTTAGAACATAGTTCAGATCTGAGAGACATTACAATGCAAGTGAAAAAAAAGGTGGCGCACGGATGGAAATATACAGAAAATTAATTTTAAAATGGAAATTTTGCAATCGACTTTTAACTAACTTGTCGGGGATCCAGAGCTTTGAAATTTAGCACATAGTTTTCGAGTCGATGGCATTACAATTCGTGGAAAACAAAATGTCGCCAGGTGGCAGACGAATCGAGATAAACGAAAATCCCTGGAAAAACGTAGGGAATCTTGCAATCGATTTTTGAGTAACTTGCCGGTGAGCTGGAGATACGAAACTTTAGCCGTAAGTCAGAACCCGGTGACAATGCAATATTTTATCAAAAAAATCCGCTAGGTGGCGCATGGAGCGAGATATTAGGAAAGTTAATTTTAATTTGGGAATCTTGCAATCCATTTTTAACTAACTTTCCCGTTACCTAGAGACTTGTAACTTAGCACATAGTTCGAGACCCGATGACAATATAATTTATAGAAAACAATGTTCCGCTAGGTAGCGTGCTAATTGAGATAACTAAAAATCCCTGAAAAACGAGGGAATCTTGCGATCGATTTTTGAGTAACTTGCCGACGAGCTAGAGACTTGAAACTTGGGACGTGGGTCAGAACCTGGTGACAATGCAATATTTTATAAAAAAAAAATCCCCTACGCAGCGCATGGATCGATATGTTGAGAAAAATAGTTGTAAATTGGGAATCTTGCAATCGATTTTTAACTAACTTTCTGGATATCTAGAGACTTGGAACCTGAAATATAGTTTAAAACTCGTTGACAGTGCAATTTCTGATCAAAAAATCTGAGCTACGTAACGCACAAGTCGAACTATTTAGAAGATTAAGCCATACCTTCATGGCTAGCCGGCCTTCATGCAGGCGTTGTAGATTTGAAGGCCCAACTCAATGCACGGCCTTGCATACATAGGCGTACGTGACTTTCACCATGATTCTTTTAGACTTTCAGGCGTATGCGAATTTCACCACGATTTTCGGCTGTGCAAATTAAGTAGCTGACAAACGAGGTGGAATTCTCTTGTTATGATACGAGGTGGAATTCTGTTGTTTTCGCCAGTGTTGTCAGCGAAAACTCCAATAATTCTCTTAAATATTGCTATTTTGAACAAATAAATAAAGATAAGAATTTTCACTTAGGAATTACTTAAATTACTAATTAAAGTTGCAATTGCTTTTTGTAGGCAGTACTAAAAAATTGAAAATAAAAAGATGATAAAAAAATGTAAAGGACTACCTTTATATAAATGGACCAAAAAATAGAAGGCAATTTTTCCTTTAATACATAGTCTTGTTGAATTTTGACTAAAAAACTTTAACAATAGCTCTTGTAAAATAATTTTGGGATTTAAAATTATAAAGGTAGAGCACATGTTTAAATTTTAAATAATCAATTACATGGTTTGCCTCAAATTGAAAGATTGCGCTCCACCTTAATAGTTTTAAATCCCAAAATTCTTTAACAAGAGCTATTGTTAAAGTTTTTTAGTCAAAATTCAACAAGATTATGTCTGTATTAAAAGAAAAATTGCCTTCTATTTTTTGGTCCATTTATATAAAATTTTTTTATCATCTTTTTATTTTCTAATTATTTAAAAAAAAAGATGTTGAAAACAGCCTTTGACTTGCAAAAACTTATTAAACTTTTTTGTGAGAAAACATTAATTATTATATATTTGATATATGGCGTTAAAAACAGGGCCAAATCGATAGGACGCTTCTTGTGTATGTGGTGAGACGTACCCATAGAGTTTGAGTGTTCTATAATTGGTCTACAAAAGCATTTGGAATATTTTCTACTTTACCTATGCTTTCTAGACTTCGAGAGCATTTATTTTAAAATTTTAACGCATAATTGCATGATAGAAACAATTACAAGGTAGAACCATTTCTGACAACGTCTTTTCAAAACGAAAAAAAATTCAAATTTCTCAATTCCACCTATACACATTTATGACATTTATGTTTTCTCTCGAACAAAAACAGATTTGAGTATATTATTTTGTTTATTTCCTTTTTTTTTGAGATTGATTTTTAAATATTAAATTGCGCAAAAACTTCAAAAATTAAATGATGGCCGACCAGAAGAGAGAACGGTTATACCTTGTACGCGTGTTTATCAAACAATTATATGTCCATAAAAAACTTAATAATTGAAATTTTTACAGCAAAAGAAAGCTGCATATGCGGAAATCAAACAGTTTTTCGATCATTACACATATCGTATATTATCAGCAGAAGATTCTTATATGGAGTAAGGTTTGAGTGCAGAAGAAAGAACAACATCAAAAACAGAAATAATCTGTTTCGCTTTTCATAAAAAATAATTGATTTTGGTTCCACATCCTACGATTTGTTAGCCTTATTGGAATTTTTCAATTCAATCGTAATATTTGCGCGGTCTGAGAAAACCGGTAAAACTTTTTAAATTGAGATCGAGTAATTTTCCCGAATTTGAAAACCGGAACATGGCTTATAAGCAAAACCTAATGCTGGCTGGCGACGGCACAAAAAATGCTGCTGGTAACCATAGCAACGGGTGATTGTCGCTTGCCCGGCCACCACACAAGCAGAAAGCATCTAGCGCCAATTGTATTGCTTGTAAATTTTGCGAATTTTCATACAAATTTTTGAACTTTTTTCTAAGAATTTTTTCGAGTATGCAGTTTTGTAGCTTATTCAATTTCAATATAATAAGATGCTAATCTTAAGCAACTAAGAAAATTACCTGATTTTTGGCAATTTTTTCACCATCCGACCTTTGCATTCGTAGGTTTCAATAAACCGCAACGTAAAATCTTTTTCTTCCGCGAAATTGCTCATTTCACGTTCTCACAAAACTAACACACTAATGCTTGTCAATCACGTTGTTTTAAAAGCGTACTATTTAAGAATTCCGTTAAAGAGTTTTTCTCTATGATATACGCCCTATTTTTGCTAAAAATATATAGAAGTGCCGTATTGATAGTAGCGTGTCCGCCTACTACACCGAAGCAATATCAGAACTTTAGAAACACGTTTTTTCAATTGCAAGACAACTTTTCTAAGCGGGGTCGCCCCTCGGCAATGTTTGGCAAGCACTCCGAGTGTATTTCTGCCATGAAAAGCTCTCAGTGAACACACATATTCCTTGCAGATGCCGTTCGGAATCGGCATAAAACATGTAGGTCTCATTTGTAGAGAAAATTATAAGAAGCACGACGCAAATTGGAAGAGAAGCTCGGCCTAAAATCTCTTCGGAGGTTATCGTGCCTTATATTTATTTATTTTTTAATACTGAGTGTGAAAACTAACTTTTTGTAACACATTCAAAAAGCGTTTTGTTTTATAATTTTTCACTGCGAATTGTTTATTATCTCTTTGTTTTTTTTTTGGACTTTTATGGTTAAAGCTTAAGCTTATAAAACACCAGGTTATCCCTCAAATTGTGTGCTTTCATCAATTCGTAATGCTTCTCCACATGCAGAGCTTCTTTATATCGATGGCAGCTGCTTTTACAATGGTAATACCATAGAGGCCAGAACCATGTACAGCGGCACCCCGTTGTGTTCCGTTGCATATATAAAAATAATTTGGTTTTTAAATGGCACCACGCCAGTTTTTAAATCTTATTTCGAGAATTTTCTTTTATATAAATGTGTTGTATCAATGTGGCTTGTCGCAATGTTTTTTCATTGTCGCCATGTTTTTTTTTCACCGTTACGATCCGTTATGTATATATATAACGTGAGTTGGTTTTAATATGACACCACGCCAGTTATTAAAACTTGCACGAATTTTTATTCCTGTTAGGAGTGCAAGAACACCACCCTAACGTCCACTCACGCGAAAAGACAAGGTATCCTTTCTTCAATGATGAGATTTTGTTACAAATAAAATTTAGCTGCCATAGTTTGGTGAACTCTGACATAGGCCGTTCCTCAATACATTTTTGCTAAGACCATAGACGAGATTTTGTAATATCCCATTTCACTTCGTGTTGTAACGTCGTCGCGTCAAGATCGTTTCCCCACAACTCAACCGCGTGCTATAAAAGGACGCTATTCATGCGGTTGAGAACAAAATGGCGGATAGTGAGGGAATCGAAATGACAAAAAATTATTAAAAATAGTTGAAAAACTTAAAATTTATCGTACTTGGAGTAAACCATTAAATCTAAATATAATTCATCGTACTTGGAGTAAACCATTAAATCGAAATATATAATAACCTTAATTACACAGAAACCTACGCACATGGTTCTGGCCTTAGTGTATTACCTGTGTGTTGGTGGAGCAACTGTACAACAATTTAAAGCCATTAAAATATGAATATATAACATGGTGTTATGGATTAACACCAATGGAGGGATAACCTGGTGTTTTATAAGCTTAAGCTTTAACCAAGAAACTAATAATCAAAAAAAAAAAAAAAAAATAATATCCCATTTGTTAAATTGTTAAAAATGTCTAAATAAATTTTTTTTCATAATATGATTACAAAGATCGGTAAATGCCACAACTGCGGAATACTTTTATGAATGTGAAAATTTTTGCATACATATTTGGACATTAAAAAATGTGCCTATACTTTTTCGATTTCTAGAGTAAGTATTTAGTAAAACTACTTTCAAATTACACAGCCCCACAGAAAAAAGTGGGATGTACAACGGAGGAGACAGGTCCATTTCTATTGAGTTTTTGGTCGCTGAACACGAATCCGTTGTCAGAATTCCAAAAAGTTAGCTCTTGTTTTTTTTTTTTTTAAACTCCCTTTTTTCGTATGAAAAACTAGAACATCGGAAGTTTTTTGAGGTTAGAAAAGAAACAAGAGCTAACTTTTGAATTCTGACAACGGATTTGTGTTCACCGACCAAAAATCCATAAGAGTTGGCCTGTCTCCTCCTTTGTACTTCCCAATTTTTTTTTTCTGTGGGACTGTGTTATGAATCCATGTATAATATTTAATTGAAAGCTTGTGCTTTAAAATTCAAAACATATAGAGAACCTTGCTTGGAAGCATCTTTGCATAAACTTCAGCTTAAAGTTCAACTACCGTTGAATATCCTAAATGAAAATCTCACTATAAGAGGATTGCATTTATTTTTCGATCCGTTTAGTGAAAACGCAAAAAGTTATAGGCAGGAACCGATCGCTACTGCTGGAGACTTAACAGCTGGCATAACTGGTGTGCTATTTGAAAAGTTGTTTATGATTTTTAAATTTTTTAAATATCTATATTTTTAGATTTACATGAATGTTTGGTTCACGAACATTTCATGCAAGCCGATTTGCAGAATGAGGTGCGTCTTAAACTGATTGAAAGGCGAACGGATTATGAAAACAAAGCGATGTAAGAAGGCATTTTATAATATTGATTAGTGATGATCAAGGCGAATTCAGTACCAGGTGTTGTTATCCCAACAGCTGATTGCTTCTTCTTGATTATTTTCCATACAATGCCTTGTACAACAATATGTCAGTTAATCGAAATCAATGAAATTCTTCTTTTGACTTGGTTGAATTCGCTTTGCCACCACCCAAGGCGAATTCATTACAGGTGGTGTTATCCCATCAGCTGATTGCTTCTTCTTGATAATTTTCCATACAAAGCCTTGTACAACAAATTGTCAGTTAATCGAAATCTATAAAAATTCTCTTTTGACTTGACATTCATCTGCACGGCGAATTGATTGAATTCGCTTTGCCACCACCTGGTATAGATTCGCCTTGGCCACCACCTGGTATGGATTCGCCTAATTCGCTTCGAAAAATTTCATTGATTTCGATTAACCGACATATTATTGTACAAGGCGTTGTATGGAAAATAATCAAGAAGAAGCAATCAGCTGTTGGGATAACAACACCTGGTACTGAATTCGCCTTGTATTCTATAAACTATAACATGACATATATCTTTTGATTATTACCTTATCTTATTCCCATCTAAGGGCACTTAATGAGCAATTGGAAAATTTGAAAAAATCAAAGGCTAATGCAGATGATAAAAAGAAAACGGCAAAACTTATTAAGCTTCCGAAGGAGCCGCCTATTATAACGCTCGATATGTATCCGGATATTTGGGAAGATTTTTTACAAATAGAACAAGAACGATTTAATAATTTTATTAATCATGTTTATCATCCAGACTGTTTGAAACTGGAAGAGGATGAGGTAATGAAAACTGTTTCGTGCGTAGAAGCCAAGCGATGCAAAATTTATTGCTCATTTTCCTAAACTAAGAATTATACAGCCCAATTCCAAACAAAAATTCCGTGCGAGTTTTTTCACATTCCTCGTATTCTAAATAAAAATTCCTTGTGAGTTTTTTCACTTCTCCCTTTCCTCCTATTCTGAACAATGTTCGAAAAAGCGGAAACTGGTTATGGGAGAAAAGTAGGTATTCAGCCCAATTCTAAATATTCCCTCGAAAATATAAACAATGCACAATATTGCATTTCATGTGGTATTCACTGAAGGGAGAAGAGAAAAAACTCACAAGGAATTTTTTTTCAGAATACGAGGAATGAGAGAAGGAAAAAAACTCGCACGGAATTTTTGTTTAAAATTGGGCTGATTTTGAATGTGAGTGAAAGGGAGATTTCTCTGCCATTACTTAGGATTTTTTTCACTTGTTAAATTAAAAGGAATGCATCGAAATAGTTAAAGGAAATTGTTTCTTTTAAGAAAGAAAACTTAATTGTACAAATTTGTGCTAAAATATGTACATTCTACCACAATATTCTTTATTTTAAGTCGAAAAGTATATCATTAACAACGGACGAGCTCTTGGTACATTTGATGCAGCCACCCAGAAATGGCGCAAGGATTTTTAAAGAAGGCTTAAATGGATTTTGGCATATGACGAAAGACGAATTCAACTCGACTTGGCCGCCAGAAAATTGCTTTGCTGAATGGAAGCAGGCAACTCGAGCGGATTTGTGTTATCCCGTCGTCTTCTTCTTATGCTCCTCTGTTGATGCTGCTGTGGCACCAATTCATTACTCATTTCAATGAATACCACATGAAATGCAATACTGTCCATTGTTTATATTTTATTTCTTAATTTCAAACAAATTCGCAACAATAATTAAACTTTTCAATTTTATAAACAAAATAAGAAATGCGCAACACGAAATTGCAATTGATAAAACAGCTGACTTCGAAAATTCGAAATTCCTATTCCCCAATTATTGTACTCCCTAGGAGCAATGATTTTGAGGAATTTTTCCGTGGGAATAAAAAAATCCGCGAGAACAAAATTTCGAGGGAATATTTAGAATTGGGCTGATTATAATCCGAATGTCGACATTTCTTATTTGATTGGTATTCATTTGATTGGCGACAGTTGCAAAATTTATTTTGTTTCAAAACTCAGCGTTATTCCGAAATGGAAAGAGAAATCGAAATTAGCGTGAACTTTCAACTCTTATGGACAATTGTATTCGGGGGTGATGTTGTTATTGTTCTAGCAATACTTTGCTCCGGTCAATGTATGGATGGAGTTGCGAGCCTAACAATGTTGTTTTGGATTAAACAACTGGAATATATTAGCTGTGTTTTTTTTACTTCTATATACGGTTACGCTTAAACTTTATATGGACTGCTAAGCGACAAACTTTAAATACACCTCTGAAATTGCTGCGCATAAAATTTGTCCTACTAAATTTCAATTTGCATTATACTCAGATGTAACTGAAATATGTGTTTTTGTTTCACCCTCTACACTAATTCTATGTATTCTATAAGTGTCCACAATTCATCGCAACTGACTCAGCTATATGTTATACCCTATGGCCATCGGAGGGTTGTGTCTCCGCTTTTCGGTACACTCTGTGCTTATGTTAGTTATTTAACCACTGCCGAGATGAGCTCCTAAATACGCAATACGGCAATACGGTGTAAAAAAAAACACGGCTATTTTTTGCCTGGGAGGTAGGCCAGGGTGTAGATGTTGTCTACTGGAGTATTGTGGGCAGACAGACGTTATAAGAAGGTACCCCTTGGCAGTTTTGGGGGTAGTGTTTTGACATGACTGTTTTCCTTTTCCAGTGAATGGTATATTGGTCTGCCACCCATACAGGCGGTTTCAGCTTAAATGGAGAGGTACACTTTTTGAAGTATGAATAATTTACAAAGGTGTTTTAAAAACAAGAAGTAAAAACTCTAGCATTAGGCATTTTTGAAGTAATTTTAAAAGGGAAACTTATTTTTATACTCAGCTGAGCAGAGCTCACAGAGTATATTAATTTTGTTCGCATAAAATAATCGAGATAGATATAGACTTCCATATATCAAAATTATCTGGGCGAAAAAAGAAATTCATTTAGCCATATCCGTCCGTCCGTCCGTAAACACGATAATAAAAAAAAATGTAAGGTGCGATAACCTCCGAAGAGATCTAAGGCCGAGCTTCTCTTCCAATTTGCATCGTGCTCCTAATGATTTTCCCTACAAATCGGCCGGACGGGACCTACATGTTTTATGCCGACTCCGAACGGCATCTGCAAGGCAGATGAGTTTTCACTGAGAGCTTTTCATGGCAGAAATACACCCGGAGCGCTTGCCAAACACTGCAGAGGAGCGACCCCGCTTAGAAAAATTTTCTTCTAATTGATAAACTTTATTTCTAAAATTTTGATGCTGCTTTGCCCGGGGTGTGAACACAGTGCATACGGTGTGGTAGGCGGAGCACGCTACCATCACACCACGGAAGCCGCCAATGACACGATAACTTGAGTAAATTTTGAGGTATCTTGATGAAATTTGGTACGTACGTTCCTGGGCACTCATCATGCCCACTTTTTCGATATCGAAAAATTCGAAAAACAGAAAAACTGCGATAATTCATTACCAAGGACGGATAAAGCGATGAAACTTGGTGGGTGGGTTGACCTTATGACGCAGTATAGAAAATTAGTATAATTTTGACAATGGACGTGGCATCGCCCACTTTTAAAAGAAGGTAATTTAAAAGTTTTGCAAGCTGTAATTTGGCAGTCGTTGGAAATATCATGATGAAATTTGGCAGGAACTCTACTCCTCGGCACTCGGACCTCATATATATATATTTTATACGAATAACCATTCATGAGGGTTCAGAAAATATGCTGTTTTGGCAAGTGGGACGTGGTGTTAGGTGAGCTTTTTAAGAGGATATGGAAGATGTTGATTCGTAACATCCACATACGTTGGAAACCTATATGTACATACAGACGTTTAGTTGTCTGTACAAAATATTAGTTGTCTGTTACGATAGCCAAAGTAGGCATCAGCACACATGTTAATTCTTTCTTGCGGAGAAAGGAATTTCGATAAGTAAAGGTTAAACGAAAGGGGAGAACCTGCAACCTTTTGACATTTCTTACTGACTTTTTCTTTGATTTATTTTTTATTCCTGAACGTATGCTATTCAAACAGTTCAGTCAGTTCGGGCGCCAAATTTCCACAAGAGATGCATGAATAAAAAAAGTCTGCCGTATGGTTCCGGACGAATAGTTTTTATACCCAGCTGTACTTGTACACAGGGTATTATAGCTTTGATTGGATAACGGTTGGTTGTACAGGTATAAAGAAATCGAAATAGATATAGATTTCATTATATCAAAATCATCAATATCGAAAAAAAATTTGATTGAGCCATGTCCGTCCGTCCGTCCGTCTGTCCGTTAACACGATAACTTGAGTAAATATTGAGATATCTTCACCAAATTTGGTACACGAGCTTATCTGGACACAGAATAGATTGTTATGGAAAATGAGCGAAATCGGATGATAACCACGCCCACTTTTTATATACATATATAACATTTTGGAAAACACAAAAAACCTGATTATTTAGTAAATGATACACCTAGAATGTTGAAATTTGACGTGTGAAGCAATTTTTTACGTTTCGGGAGTCATAACTCGAAGAAAAATTAGTTTAGAATAGAACTATATATATATATATGTATTATTGCGCAGCCTTGTAACACTATTAATCACACAAAACAAACAAAAACAGCATTTCAAGTGCACAGCTGGGTATGTAATGTTCGATTTCACCCGATCTTAGACTTCCTTACTTATCTTTTGTGATTTTAAAAATATGAAAATCAAAATTTTGAACCGACAGTTTTCGAAAAATTTTAAACCTGATTTAAGAATAAAGTATAATAGTAAGATAAGAGCTCTTAAAATAATGTAACGAATTTAGTGAAATTCCTCTTATTTGCAACCTTCTGCTAACGTTCGTATCGCTAAACTGTTGAATAAAATAACTCCAATATTCAATAATCCAAAATGGTCTTTATTATACTGCTTTGAAAGTACTTCACAATTAACTTCACTTCGCAACTGAGAGCGTGTTCAAAACAAACTGATTGCTGCTTACTCAGCTTTCGCTCCTTTTATACTCTCTGCTGTCTCGTTCGCATACTTCTAGGCGTATCTTCTTCTAGAATTTACTACTTAGTTACCAGCTACAAACTACAGATGCACGTTTGTAGCCTCTCAAATAGCAATATACGCGTGCATATGTGAGTAATACTTCCACCGATGATTGCATACTTTTGTGAGTACTTCAGATATATGTATGTGTTTGTGCATATCTCTCCGTTGCTTGTATGTACATATGTTAGACATAATGATTGATTTGTTTATGTACATACCAGCGACTGCTTAGTATCGGCTTAGAGATGATAGTATCCCTTAGTGTTGCTAATATTCGTCACAACAATAATAAATAGTTTATTTTAATCCTAGATTAATTTGAAGAACTATACTATACTCGGTGGAATATATCAATTGTATTTCGTCAAGAAACCAACACATTACAATTTTAACGATTTCAATATGACTTGGCATGAAAATAATGGTGAACTTCAAATTATCAAAGACGTTACTGCCGAAGAAGTTTTGCCTGCCAGCATGTTACGCACTTCATCTCAAATTAGTATTATAAGACCCTCTGCAATATCTAGGCCAAGTATAGGGAGACATGACAGGGCAGATAGCATACCATTAATGGAACGCGTTGACTATTACGATACAACAAATTTTGTTATTTCAATTGATTTGCCAGAGTATTTATGTTTGTGGGGTGAACCATTAGCATGCCATTTTGAAGATGATCTAATCCAGTACATAGATGAACCTGAGCCAACTATTCAAGAATCGGACAAAATAAAAGCACAATCTGCGCCTGCCGTATATGAAGCTAAAATGGGTATAAAGGAAGCAGATACATATAGCCAATATGGCCTATCTTCTATAGATATGTCTGTAACTCCTCGGCAGTCTTCAACCAATATATCAATGCGTTTAAGACGTTCATTATCGAATGTTTTTCGTCCGTCATTAGCCTTAATTGCTTCGACACAATCACAGCTGCAAAGTTCTCAACACAACATAGCTGAGGTTGAAGATTTCGTATTGGATTTACCATTGTCTATTGTACAAATACGAAATATAGCACGTCATTGTATTCCCCGCATTTTATCTTCTTTCAAATTCCCCGTTGAATTGCAAGATGAAGCAAGCGAAGAGCAACGGGGCAAACCAAAGGGAAAAGGTGGTATATTGTTGCGTAAACGTTTGTCCGAAGACGCTGAACAGACCATAGATGATGCTAAAAAATATCAATTCGATGGCCAAAATAATCCAGAACGCATGTTTCCTGTTTTTCCTACACCTGAAAAATTGAATATGGAATATATCATACGAGATAATACTATTGAGGAACAAGCGGTTACGTCGAGTATACAACCGAAAAGTTTTTCCGATTTAGTGAAAACATTAGATAATATTAAGAAGGTATATGGTAAACTTTATAAACGAACATTTCAAGTACCAGATTTTAAGGTTAAGGATCCTACGAAACGTAAAAAACAAGTTAGACCTGTTCAAAGAACAACGGAATATACAATGTTCAAAGTGCCAGCGTCTACACAATCTACAGCTAGTCTACCAATGAAGAATGTTAAACTTTCAAAACGTAAAACATCGCGTGGAAGTGAAGTTGAACTGCACAAAACAAAGGAACAAAAGGAACATGATAAGACGGAACGTGAAACGCAAACGTTCCGTAAACAAAAAGCGGTTGCTGATGATTTAATGTCGGGACATGAACATGACGAAGAGGAAATTAAAGAAACCGCAGAAGAGACGAAAGTGGAAGATAAACGTAAATCAATTGGTTACTCACATTGGACAACTAAATATATAAAACGTATGGATTATCAAAAAGCCAATCGAAAGATAATAATTTGGACTGATCGATTGGGTGAGTTAAATAATAATGGACAACTTTATATCGTCTCCGAATGGCAGATCACGTTCGAAACACAATTCTCAAATAGTTTTTGAAGATCACACTAAGTTTTTTTTAACTCGAGGCAAGTTTATTATTTTTTTTTTAAACATCCTATGGTATGGTTTTAGTGAGTTTAATAGCGTTTTCTTTTCTGAAAATAATGCCGTCCGGTGGTTTCTTCTCCTCTCTCTCATGAGTTTGTGTATCCCTATGACAAAATATTTCGTACCCTAAGCATCAAAAATTGCAGGTTCAAACTAGCCGCATTGAAAAAAAGTTCCTATATCATATTTTGCGCAAGGACTTCCCCATTTCGTACACCGAAAGAAAAAGACTGGTAAAATCAACCGAAATACGGTCCAATTCAACCGAAATTTTGTGTTAATTTTTATCCATCGCAACAAGATGTTGAATCAACTGCGCACAAATCGTTGATTCGTAATTGACCGTTTTAATAGTCAAATGAACAAAAAAAGTGGTTGCGACAGCTTTGTACGAATGTACCTATGTTGCCATATAAATAAATAAATGTAAGGCGCGATAACCTCCGAAGATATCTAAGGCCGAGCTTCTCTTCCAATTTGCGTCGTGCTCCTCTTGATTTTCCCTACAAATTGGTCGGACGGGACCTACATGTTTTATGCCGACTCCGAACGGCATCTGCGAGGCAGATAAGTTTTCACTGAGAGCTGTTCGTGGCAGAAATACACTCGGAGCGCTTGTCAAACACTGCCGAGGGGCGACCCCGCTTAGAAAAATTTTCTTCTAATTGAAAAACCCTATTTCTAAAATTTTCATGTTGCTTTGCCCAGGTTGCGAACCCAGGGCATACGGTGTGGTAGGCGGAGCACACAACCATCACACCACGGTTGCACTTACTAACCGAAACGTCAATTAGGCTTCCTTCAAATGTGCTGACACACCTTAAACATTATACACTTTATTATTTTGTTTTATTTGACATAACATTTTAAATAGAGAACTTGTAAGTTATAGAAAAGTAAAGAATCATCAAAATCGCTAGAAGGTAATTCACCACTGGAGTAACTTTACATGTAATTCGGCAAGTTTAATTTTCGTAACAACTTTTCGTAATAACTTTGAAACGATTCCAAAACAACTCAAACTTTTATGTTGTCGGAAACATTAACATTAAAAAACTGTGTTTTTATTACCTTATTAAATTCGTTCGCGTGAGTGAAAATTCGTAAAAACTTGAACAAAATGTTACTAACTTTGGAAAAATCCTGTTCGTTCAAACAAAACTTTTGCAACAAGAGGGCGCAATTTTGCATTTCGTTTGGAGGAGAAGCTGCAAAATTGTACTCGATAAATAGGTGTCCCGGTATCTCATAATTTTTTGCACAGTAAATTCAAAAAAGGGTTTTTCGTTTTGTATTGATAACTGAAAAACTAGTTTTTTGTTGTTTTCCCATTTTGTGTGTTTTTTTGATTTGGTGGTTTTCTTATTTTGGTATTTTTTTTTTAAACAAGTGGCACCATCGTCATAAGTACAAAGTAGAGAGCAGTGAGCGTAAAATTCTCTTTGAAGTTTGCTCATGTATTGACTGTTGATCGCTGTTGAAATTACCAGTGAGATCAGTTGTGTTAACAGAAAAATCCGTTAGATTGACCAGGAATCTGTCAATTTTACAGAATTTTGTTAACTTAAGAGCGACAATTTCTCTTCTGTTGAAATGACTAAACTAATTTGTTCGTTTGACAAAGAACTCGGTCAAATTAACCGTAATTCGATCAATTTCACCGAATCTCCGTTAAGTCAAGAACAACAGAACCGATTTGTTGATTTTACTAGCACCATTTCTTTCAGTGTAGTGTTTCAAAAGCTTAGCTGAACATTTTTTTAAAAATTAATGATTGTTGTTATTGTTGTAGTAGTAATAGCTTCTCCAACCCAATTGTCAACCTCACGTGCCCGTTGCGAATCCTGTTTCATTAACAGCCGAGGATTTGGTGACCCCGTACTCCTGATGGTTGTAAGGGGTGGGAGGGTGGCATAGCCTAAATGGTTGCATGTGGTCATACCAAATCGTTCCCGAGATGGTCGGGCTCGTACCTTTATGGTGCTTGTTACCGGAACGTAACGGATGTGCAGCAAAGGAGTGTCCTTATCGCTACAACAACAACAACATGAAAAATGGAAAATTTTGGCACTTAAGTCCATTGGGCGGTTAAGGGCCAATTAATGGTGACTTATCCATAACCAGATAAAACAGCTGATCGAACCTACCTTATGGAAATCAATGTAATCGATTAATGGTGCCATACCATAACGCTAATGCCATAACCATAGCATAGCCAACCAATTGGTTTCTGGTTTTTCGCCATATCCTTAACCTAAAAATATTTGAGTTGGTGAATTTATTAACGTTTTGTATATTTTATTTATTGTTTTGGATACGTTTTGACTAAGATATTTATTATTTGTGGAATATGTTTGTAATTTTTTTGGGCTTTCCTCATTTTTATGAAAATGTCAGCTGTTTAAGGTTATGGCACCATTAATCGATGACAATGGAGATGGTTATGAATATGGGTATGGTTACGACTATAGGGCTAATTATACTTTCTTAACCCTAACGCCATAGTCGTAACGACAATTTCCTAAAAATGAAGAAAACGCAAAAAATTACAAACATATTCCACAAAAAATAAGCCTCTTAGTCAAAACGTAATAACGCAATAAATAAAATCTAGAAAAAATTAATAAATTCTCCAACTCAACTATTTTTAGGCTATGGATATGGCGAAAAATCAAAAACCAATTGGTTGGCTATGATATGGTTATGGCATTAGCTTATGGTATGGCACCATTAAACGATTACATTGATTTCCATAAGGTAGGTTCGATCAGCTGTTTTATCTGGTTATGGTTATAAGTCACCATTAATTGGCCCTTAAGTTTTAAAAGAAAAGTATCTAGTAGCTTCTTTAAAGAATTTTCGAGGAAATATATTTTAATTACGTTTAGGAATTTAAACTTAGTCGTTTTCTTTGAGATATAAATCAGTCATTGTAACTTTAACTTGGCTTAGTCAAACCTAGCTATTTCTAACCCAACTTAACTGTGTCTAACCTAAGCTTGCTTTGTCCAAACTAACCTAACATAATTAACAACTTTTTCAAATTTCGTTAAGGCACTATTGGGTTGGCCTATAAATTATACGAGCATTTTCCCTTTAAAAATTGGGCCGTGGAACCAGACCTGGAAAAGTAAATATACACAATATATAGGTATAACGATTACTGAGTGGAATGTCATATCTTAAGCGCAGTTTGGAAAATGTCCTAGCGCAGAAGTTGTTTGAAGTATACCCTGTCTCAAAATTATTTGAAAAGCGTCCTATCTTAGCATACATTCCAATAGATTTTAAGACAACACGGGGCGATTAAATGCGACCATAAGACGTAGTTCAGTCAATTTCTGAGACGTTGCAGTTTTGAAAAAAAAAATATTTCGGTTTTCAATAAGGCGTTTATGCACGAAAAAGTGAATTCCACTCAGCCGTCGATATGCTAATACAAATTTAATAACATTTTTTTTTTCTTGAATGTTTATAAATAGTGAAGGCGAAGTAATTTTTACACTTGAAACTCAATTTGTTAAGTGCATCATTTACATTTCGGCCAAGGGCTATCGTGGTTATGTTACGGAACCTACAAAAGGTTTTGTGCGTCACCGAAAAATTTATTTAGATATCAAAGAACCAATCTCAGATTTTAAAGAATTAAAAAAGGTTTGCAAATATGTAATATTTATAATTAACAAAATTTCTGCTACTAAATTAATTTTTGTTAGCGCTTCCGTGATCATTTCTTAAATATATTTTCTAATCACGACGCTCGGTATTACATTGAAAACGGTAAAAATGTATAATTCAAATAACACTCAGCTGTATTTTTATACTCAGCGTGCCTTGCACACTTGTTATAAAATCAATTTCACAAATATTATTAATCATAAATTAAACCGTTATCGTAACAAAATTCGGAAGAGAGGTTGCCTTTACTATAAGGAATGCTTTGAAGAAAAATTAACGAAATAGGTTAAGGGCCACGCCCACTTTTATATAAAAGATTTTTAGAAGGGTCGTGGACGTATAAAATAAGCTATATCTTTGCAAAAACGAGCTTTATATCAATGGTATTTCAATTCCCAAGTGGATTTATAACAATAAATAGGAAAAACTTCAAATTAAAAAAATGGGCGTGGCACCGCCCCTTTTACGACTAAGCAATTTTCTATGTTTCGGGAGCCATAAATCGAAGAAAAATTAACGGATCGTAATAAAATTGGGCACACAAATTTTCCCTATAGCAAGAAATATTTCTAGAAAAAATGGGCGAGATCGGTTAAAGAGCACGCCCACTTTTATATAAAAGATTTTTAAAAGGGTCGTAGACGAAAATAATAGGCTATATCTTACCGAAAAAAGCTTTATATCAATAGAATTTTGCTTTCTAAATTGAATTATAACATTAAATTGGAAAACATTAAAATTTTTGAAAACGGGTGTGGCACCGCTCCTTTTAGGACTAAGCAATTTTCTACATTTCGGAAGCCATAACTCGAAGAAAAATTAACGGATCGTAATAAAATTGGGTACATAAATTTTACGTATAGCATGAAAATATTTCTAGTAAAAATGGACGGGATCGGTTGAAGACCAGACCCACTTTTATATAAAAGATATTTAAAAGGGTCGTAGACTAGAATAATACGCTATAACTTAGCAAAAAATAGTTTTGAATCAATGATATTTCACTTATCAAGTTTTATTGTAAGAGGAAATGGGGAGACGTTTTTTATAAACGGGCGGTGCCACGTGTTATGTAGAAAAGTAATTTATCTGAAATGAAATTTACAATTGAAGCTCACGCTGAGTATATAATGTTCGGTTACACCCGAACTTAGCCTTCCTTACTTGTTTAATAATGCTTGTTTGGGCTTTAAGGTTATTTCTCCGAGAAACATTTGGCCTGCGAATTACACACCTATTCCTGCATAGCTTTGCATTGTTTGATGTTGAAATATTCACGTTCTGATTGGAATCGGTTAGCACAACGCCGCGATATTGTATTGAATTTTGCTCATTATCGTGAGCCGCCAGAGAATATGATGCAAGTCCGCATTACACCGGAAAATGCCACATTTGTGGATATCAAAGAGCTCTGTTCGGACAATTTGGACGTATTTTTGTTGGACTATGCTTTGACTTGGCGCAACATAGATGTAAGTATTGAACCATCTCTGCTAGCAATTTTCAGATAATTTTATCGTCTAACGCCAAAAAAATGTTTAAAGGGAATTTTTACCTCCAAGCAGATATTAAAGCGATAAATAACTGTATCGTTTTGAGTTTCCCTTTATTTCAATAAATTCTCTTTCTTTTTGCGCTTCATTCCCTGAACTTCAATTAAGGCGTTGCTATGGTGCGCGGCCCAAACAAAGATTTTTTGGTTAATATTAAATATCATTGGAATTTTTGGATTACCTGACTTTCCCTCTTAACCCAGCTGTACGAGGTTTGCTATTTATATTTTGAGCCTAATAATGAAAAGACAGTAATTTATTATCGAAAATGGCTTTATTGTTTTTCGAGGTATTTTCTATGATAATCAATACAGTTTTGCATGCGTTCAAACCAATTTTCGTAGCACTTTTTCCACGGCCGATTGAGGTATCTCCAAAACATGGTTTTTGAATGCATCAACGGCTTCTTCAGGCGCCAAAAAAACGTTGGCCACGCAATTTATTCTTGATTTGCGGAAATAATAAGAAGTAATTTAGCGCCAAATCAGTGCTGTAAGGAGGGTGAAGCATTAATTCGACGTTTTGGCTAGTCAAATAGACGGTTGTTTCAGCTGATGTGTGAGTGCTGGCATTGTCATGATGAAGAATGATGCTTCATTCGCGCTTCTTCTTCCGTATTTCACCAAGCACTACTGGCAAACAAATGGTTGTGTGCCATTCGGAATTCACCGTTCTTCGTTGCTCTAATGGCACGGTAGCCACATGTCCATATATTCCGAAGAAACAGGCATCATTTGCGTCGAAGTGCTTCGCGCACGAATGACTTGTCGGATTTGGCTCATCTTGGAAGACTTATACAGTGGATTGCTGTTTTGTTTCGGGCTCATACGCATAGATCCAAGATTCGTCACCTGTGTAGATGTTATATACAGCTTTTGATGCACCGCGATTGTATTTCATGAGCATTTCTTTGAATCTTTTTGAGCTTTTGTCAAATTATGCGGCATCCAAAGCGAACAAATTTTTTTCACAGCTAAATGTTCATGCAATATCTTATTGATGCTCGTCATACTAATGGCCAGGGATGCCTCAATCTCACGATAATGCGTATGACGATCTTGGAATATAGTTCGCGCACAGCGTCAATGTTTTGTTGCACAACAACTGATTTTGGAGGACCTTCACGACTTTCGTCCCTGAGCAACGGCGGCCAAGATGGAATTCGTTATACCAGCGTTTCACAGTGGCAAAGGATGGGGCTTCATCACCAAAAGTGGAAGTAAGTTGTTCAAAGCACTCCTGTCTCAATAATCCACGTCGAAAGTCGTAAAAAATCATCGCACCAAAAATGTTCACGAGTTAATTCCATTTTTTCGCTGAGATACAATTTTTAAGTTACTGTTAACAACACAAGTTGTGCTCAAATGTCAAAATTTTCTGAAAAAGGTTATGCTTAAAAACGTCAAACTTTCAATTGAAAACGTCAGATGGCGCCGGCAAACAATTAGTGTTTAGGCTCAAAATATAAATAGCAACCCTCGTAACAGGACATTGGCGACGGTTTCTCTCTTTGCCTCAGAAAGGGCTTTCTAGGTTACTATCCACTTTTATCGAAAGATTTTCTCACATCTGTATGAATCTACTTCGCAAATTTCAACTTGGGTGAACAGTTCTTCCCGAAAGCTGATAAGAATTTGAAACAACGGCGATATCTCCGGCTATCATTTCTTTACACCTTTTCCAGCTTAAGTTCAGAAAATTACAATTCAAGTTCAGAAATTCCAATTTTAATTCAGAAATTTACAATTCAAGTTCAGAAATTTTCAATTCAAGTTCAGAATTTTCAATTCAAGTTCAGAAAATTACAATTCAAGTTCAGAAATTCCAATTTAAATTCAGAAATTTGCAATTCAAATTCAGAAAATTACAATTCAAGTTCAGTAATTCCAATTTAAATTCAGAAATTTCTGATTTAAGTTCAGAAATTTCCAATTCAAGTTCAGAAAATTACAATTTAAATTCAGAAAATTTGTCGGGTATTTTTTTTTTCATCCAATGGAAATAAATGTATATAAGATGGTATCTATGTGTTAAGGAAGCATTGGTTATCTTAACTCGTTTATTTATTTATTAAAGTCAACACAGCCACAAAGCGGTCGACTACTGGATATAAGATACAATACAAATAACAAGGAAAAAAACATAAGTGTAAAAAACAAAATTTAAAGTATAAACTTAAATATTAAACAATCAAATTAATTAAGTTAAATTTTAATTAATACATAAATCAAATCAAAAATAAAAATTAGTTAAAATTAATATTGAAATAAAATTGACCTTATTTAAAATTTTTTGAAAAATATCATGCCAGACGTGAGAGTATTTCCTTACGGATAGCAGCAATCGAATACTCAAAACTAATACAGTTGTACAGTTCATTATAGCGCGAGCACCAATTGCGAAGAGGGTTATATTTGGCAAAATTACGCCGTAGAATGGGTAAATGAAAGAGTACATAGTGTCTTGTAGTTCTCGCAGGAACAGAAAAATTCAGTCTGCTTACAAGGTCAGTGGAGTCTATCTCACCTATAATCAGTTTATGAAGGAACAGTTCCCCGAGTAATGTTCTTCTATTCTCTAAAGTTGGCGAACTAATGAGAAGAAGTCTATTTCTATAAGGCGGAAGATGTTGATTTGATTCCCAGTTAAGACCGCGTAAAGCGAAGATTAGAAACTGCTTCTATACCTATTCAATTCGATCTATATGATCCGGGGACCAAATACAGGAACAATACTCAAGTATAGGGCGAACCAAAAGATGTGTAAAGGGTCTTGGTTAAATAAGGATCATCAAATTCTTTAGCCCATCTTTTAATAAATCCGAGTACACCCGATGCCTTGTTTACGATAGATGAAATATGTATGTTAAAGCTCAATTTCGCATCAAAAAGAACACCAAATACTACAGATATACGCTCCAAGGGAGCACCATCTAGCATAGAGGATTTTAAAACTGGGTTGACTCTGTGAAATGTCATCATTTTGCGAGATAGCGAAGAAAAAAAAAGCAATTGCAATATTAATGCGCAAAGCCTTTATAAAAAGCTTGACGAGTTGAGGTTTCTGTCAGAAGGCTCCGATATTGATGTCATATGTGTTTCAGAAACATGGTTTTCTTCGTTTCATAAAAATGATATGGTGAAGATAAATGGATACCAACTTTTCAGAGTTGATAGAAGTGGTAATGGTGGTGGTGTTGCGATATATGTAAAAAGTAGTATGTCCTGTAAATTGTGTTGTTGTTCCAGTCCAGGTGATCCTGTGGAATATGTGTTTGTTCATATGTTTTCTGAGAATAATAGTAGGCTTCTTATCGGCTGTGTATACAGACCGAATCGACTAGTAGATTTTTCCGCGTTTATTGAATTTCTTCAATCGTTACTATTAGACTATGACAATATTATCATCGCTGGAGATTTTAATAGTAACCTACTGGTGGATGCCACTTTAAAACAAAGCATGGAATCTCTGGGACTTTTTCCCACAAACTGTGCTATACCAACGCATTTCACAAATACTAACTCTTCTTTATTAGATTTATTTTTTGTCAATTATCTTCATAAAATGATTCACTACACGCAACTATCCGCCTCCTGCTTCTCAACACGCGACCCGATATTCCTAAACTACAACTTCCAAGCATCATGTAGGCCAAGATCGTTCGCGTATCGCGATTACAGAAGTATAGATTATTATTCTCTTGCTGAGTCCGTTGAGTCGGTTTAATGTAGCTTGATTCGTACGTTAACATCGGTTGATGACCAGACAAAGTTTCTGCAGGATAACATAAATAAGTTATTCGATGATCACGTTCCACTAAAAATAAAAACACCTAAATACAAGAATAGCCCTTGGTTCAATGCTACATTAAAACACCTTATCCACCTTCGTAACCAAGCCTACTCACTGTGGAAAAGGTACAAAACAGTCGAAGCGCATAGCTGCTTTAAAACAGCTCGGCTTACTGCAAACAAAGCCATAAGGCTGGCTAAGGCAAATTATTTTAAGTATAAGCTTAGTTCTGCTTTGAATACAAAAGAAAAGTGGAACAAAATCAAACAAATAGGAATTGGTAAGCCCAAAAGTGACCTGTCTCATCCCCCTGATGTCGACATCAACGAAATTAATAATACTTTTGTAAGACTACCAAACTCAGCCGACAATGTGGGTATTGATAACTACTCCGTTCGTGTTAATGTTGACACTAGCCCTTTCGAGTTTGTTTGTGTCGATAATTGTGATGTTGTCCAAGGCATACTTTCTGTTAAGTCTAACGCAATGGGGCTTGATGGTATATGTTCAAAGTTTTTAAAAGTCATTCTTCCCAAAATCCTTCCCCACATTACTTACTTGGTCAACTCAATTTTGACGACCGGTGTCTTACCAATATACTGGAAAGCTGCAAAAGTTATTCCAATCCGTAAACAAAATAATGAGTATCGACCAATAGCCATACTCCCTTTCCTCTCTTAAGGTCGTTGAACGTATTCTACATGGGCAAATCGTATCATATGTACATGAATACAAGCTCCTGTCAGACAGTCAGTCTGGTTTCAGGTCAAAGCGGAGCTGTACAACGGCACTATTATCTGTGACAGAAGAAATTCGTGAGCGAGTGGATGAAAGTTACATTGCCTTCTTAACACTTCTTGACCACTCTAAAGCTTTTGATTCTGTAGACCACACTCTGCTCTGTAGGAAGCTGGTAAACTTATTTAACTTCTCTGGTCATGCAGTTGCCCTTATAAGATCATATCTTGGCGATAGGACTCAAGCAGTATGTAGATGGTGAAAAGTCTGACTTCCTACATGTCTTAAGAGGCGTCCCTCAAGGCTCTATCCTGGGTCCTCTGTTATTTTTTCTGTATATCAATGACTTACCCGATGTCCTTAAATATTGTAATGTTCATATCTACGCTGATGATGTGCAGTTGTTTACGTGTTGTCCTCGTGATCAAACTAGCTTGTGCATAAGTAACTTAAACCACGATTTGAATCAAATATTTTCATGGGCTAATATGAATGGCTTATGTATAAACCCGAATAAGTCAAAATGTATTGTTATTCATAGAAGCTCTTTTCCCACTAATGATTTAGAGAATGTAGTGTTCGACAATTCCGTTATAGAATACGTAGATACGGCGAAAAACTTTGGTGTAATTTTTAACAAAACATTGACATGGAAAGACCATATTTTTAGAACGGTTGGAAAAGTGTGTGGAATGCTTCGTACACTATGGTTAACACAGTATTTCACGCCTTTGCACATAATACTACTTCTGGCTAAAGCGTACTTAATACCTACGCTACTCCATGGTTGTGTGATTTACTCAAACTGTGACTATCTGTGCAAGAACAAACTAAATGTTGTTTACAACAACATTGCTAGATATGTTTATGGGTTGAAAAGACTTGACCACGTATCACAACATGCTGAAAGGTTGCCAAACATTTCTTTCGAAAACCTTTTAAAAGTCAAAACACTGTCCTTCCTCCATAAATTGATACACACGAAGGAACCTGACTATCTATATCGTAAGCTTATTTTTCTGCAATCATCAAGATCGGTGCTTCTTCTTAAGCACATTAGATACCGCGCGCTAACCTCTGAGCGCCAATTCTTTGTTACTGCAATACGTCTTTGGAACTCCCTACCTACAAGTCTTCGACTCTTGAGTAATGCTCTGCACTTCAAAAAAGAGCTAACATCATTTTTTAACGACTCTTAAACTGGATCTCAAATTGTTGTTGTTAAAATGTTCATTTCTAAGTCCTTTTCCTTTCTCTGTGTCTTCTTCCTTTATTTGTTAAATACTATTCGATCTATAACCAGCCAAAGGTTATCATCACTACTGCTGCTATTTATTAATTACTTTTCTTTAGTTTTAAGGTTTACATTTACATACATAAATATTTCACTATTATCCGTTATATTTAATTTAATTTGATTAATCTAATTTATTATTATTATAAATGTTCAATTTTTATAGCTCATGCTATTCATGACTATCACTGTTAAATAATTTGTCAAAATTGCTGTGCTAGAAACAAATTTTCAAATAAATACATACATACAATGCCATCCATCTATATTCTTAGCGTCACAACCATTGATCTGCACTGCGTGGGAGCAGTGATGCCAAAGATATGACCACTTTAACAGTCAACGGAGCGTCCACAGAAATAACGTATAGGTACTCACTGCATAGATCTTGGCGCCATATGTCAAAATACCTCAACTTATCCGCCATCATTACCATTCATCATGAATTGCCACTTAATCGTGATATTGGCAGTTTCGTAACAATCCCAGCTTTCCCTATTTCACGGAAACTGACGGCGATTGGTAGCACAATAAGAGATCAAGGCTTTCTCCACCTTCGCAACTCTGTGGAGGTCTCTCCCTTCTACTGCTTCCAAACTACTGTTTCGACTGAAGTATTTTCTTGGCCGTAGCGTCATCATGCACTTGTTGGAAAGAATTATACTCCATTTGATTTCAAGGTTCGGGATGTAAACACCTTGAAGAAAACTTGGGGTACACTTCCATACCCATTCCACCATTTTGGCAACATGGTCAAAGAAGTATAAACACTTCCGCAAGTAACATATAAGTATAAAATTAATTAATAAAATAACTTTTGAAAATTAACACCCTACTTATAAATTTCTAAATTCGAACTGTAATTTTCTGAACTTGAAATGTAATTTTCTGAACTTGAATTGTAATTTTCTGAACTTGAAATGAAAATTCTGAACTTAAATTGTAATTTCTGAATTGTAATTGTAAATTTCTGAATTGAAATTGGAATTTCTGAATTTCAATTGTAATTTTCTGAACTTGAATTGTAAATTTCTGAATTTAAATTGGAAATTCTGAACTTGAATTGTAATTTTCTGAACTTGAATTGCAATTTTCTGAACTTGAATTGTAAATTTCTGAACTTAAACTGGAAAAAGGTGTAGAAATGTCGTTTCAAAAAAGTGACTTGCGTGGTAAAAAATGCTGGCAGGGATTATAGCAGAAAACATACCTACCAATAAATCAACGATAGTGTTAAATTCCTTGAAGCATTCTAAAAACTCTTATGTAAATATTTCGAATGCAGAGGACTCATGAGCCTCAATAGGAAAAAAATGAGGAAATCCGCCAACAAAAAATATTTTTTCAGAAATTGACGAAAATGTTTAACTGCTGGAATTTCACAAACTTATGCCTAAAACTATTGTGCTACTAAACTGCATGCTAGAAAGTTTTACAAATATTATTATAAAAACAGTTACAAATCAGGAACCGTAATTTACTTATTTCAAGCCTCTAGCAATTTTTTTTAGAACGCAATGTATCTTTAGTTATTTAAGTCTATATTTTTATCTGATCACTTCTCCCATTCAAATTTAACATCCATAACTGCTTTTAACTATCTCTCATAATATTGGAAAAACATTTTTGAAATTTTTGTATATTAAAATGTTTACTCATTTTAGAATTATTCCGATTTTCATCACCTAATTATGTCTACATATCTTGCTGCTTTGGATAATCGGTGCAAAGATCCAAAACTACTTGTAAATTTAAAAAATTTGCTTTTTGAAATTCGTCCTTTAAGCTATTCATAAAATAATTGGAAAATACAAATAAAGGTATAACATTTTGAATAAAAATCATTTGCATTAATCATCTATTTAAATGTTTAATTAGTTTTGAAGTATACATATGTATGATCTGAATATATTTAATTTAACATAATGCACACACAAAAATATTAGATATTTAATTTGAAAGCGCGTGTAGCCCTTATTTTGTAAATCGATTTGAAAATAAAGTTATAATTGTATATCAAGGTGATTCTATTTATGAAATATGAGCAAAATTAATAGCCCAATATCCATATGATAATAGTAAATTGTATTATAAAAAACTTTCGCAAAGAGTTACAGAATACGGCCACATATATTTCGTATACGTTGCAGTAAATTGTAATCAATAACAATTTATAATCGTAGTTAATGCGCAACTTTATACACATTGATGTACATAGATACTTGATTTATTGGTAAAAAATAAACTTAATTTACTATACTTATAAGAAAAATAGTATATATTGAAAATGAATTTGCAAATAAAAGTTGCATGCAGTACGGGGCAATCTTCTATGGTCAACATTCTTTTTTTTTTTTTTAACTTTTGAGACATACTGCTTATGTTGATAATGCGGCTGCAAGCGGGTATACACCCGTTAGTTGTGCTTGTGAGAAAGTTGCTGTTGCCGTTGCACACATATATACATATCATATTTGCTACGCTGACGCTTTTGCCACCTTAAGAACGATTGTATTTGCCCCAAATGTGCAACATGAAGACGGAGGCAATAAAGAGCAGAGACATCACCAAAACAGGCACGGGACCGCTGTAATATAGATAGATGAGAAGATATAGTAAGAGGTAACAAACAGTTATAGTAAGGCGAATTTTTTGTCCACATCGGAACATCCCACTTAGCACCTGGCAGATTATTTTTGAAGAAAAATTCTGAATATTTTTCGATTTCTTTCCGTGGATAAAAGTGATTAAATTATTTCCACGTTTAAAATATAATGACTTCCTTGTACGATTTCAAAGCGATTTAGTGAAAATATACAAAAAATAAGTGCAGCGCTCAAAAATGATAGTAAATACAACTTAAGGCAGACTTAACCCATTTGTGGTCAATATGCCAATTCGGGAACATCCAGTTCTTTGTAAATTCCAACAATACTCTCGCGTGTGTTTATTGATGCACAGAAGATAACCTTCATTTGCCCAATCTTCAAGAGCGCTAATGAGAATATTGTGGAAAATTATAGGCCCATTGCTAAGTTGTCTACTATTTCAAAACTATTTAAGCATATTTTAAAACAAAAATTGTATTTTGCGGTCAGGCGTCTAATCATTGACAATCAGCATGGGTTCATGTCCGGTAGATCAACTGTGACTAACATAGCAATTTTCTGATTTTTGCCTATCTGCTTTTAATAAACTCAGCCGTATGAAGACAAAAACACAAGCAGGTCCTCAGTGAATTCCACTAACAGGCGTCGGACCTTAATGCCAGGAATTGCCCGGTGAATCCAGTACTGAAAGAACAGTACCCAAAACTTGCGGAAGAGGAGCGCACACACCCCAGGGAAACGCGAGTCACTCTAGCTCAACTTCGATCTGGATACTGTAACAGGTTGAACTCTTACCTATCCACAATCAACCCCGATATACAAAATGTGCAGCGGGTTAGGGGGTTACAATATACCCGCGGTAGGTATGCCTGTCGTAAGAGGCGCCTAAAATACCAGATTCAAGGTGTTGTGTACCGCAACATTTTCAGGTTGCCAGCGCAATATATAGCTTCTCCAAACCCAATTGTCAACCTCACCTTCGAGCGGCGAATCACGTTAAACTAACAGACGAGGCACTGGCGACCCCGAGCTCCTCATGGAACTTGCGGGTGGGGAGGGAGGGATGGCCTGAAGGTTTAATGTGGCCAGATAAATCGTTCCCGAGATGGTCGTGATAGCACCTTAATGGAGCTGTTACCAGATCTGTATCCGGCAAAATACCATCACATTGATAATACTCCCCTGCAAGACCTGGAAGGGTCTACCCTTCCCCCATGTCTTAAAAGGTGCACCGCAAATTATATGGGTGGTCGGTAGGCATCGGTGCAATTTAGAAACGAAACATCAAAACCAAGAAGAATTAAACAAGGGGTGTCACAGGGTGGTGTCCTATCCCCACTTTTGTTTAATTTCTACATATCTAAGCTACCTTCGCCACCAGAAGGAGTTACTATCCGTTTCCTACGCCGATGGCTGCAAAATAATGGCCACAGGCCCAGACCCACAGATCGATGAGCTTTGCAGCAGAATAAACGGCTACCTACCTAATCTCTCCAGTTTTTTCGCCTCGCGAAACCCGGCATTATCACCGACTAAATCATCCGCGACCTTATTTACAATATGGACGATGTCGACCATTTTGAACATCCACGTCGATGGCACTACACTACCGACTGTCCTACACCCCAAAATCTTGGGTGTGACGTTTGATCAGGATCTACATTGTGGTGAGCATGCAGCCGCAATTGTACCGAAAATCCAGAGCCGTAATAAAATCATGTTGGTGTTGTTGTTGTAGCGATAAGGTTGCTCCCCGAAGGCTTTTGGGGAGTGATATCGATGTGATGGTCTTTTGCCGGATACAGATCCGGTCGCTCCAGTACCACAGCACCATTAAGGTGCTAGCCCGACCATCTCGGGAACGAGTTATGTGGCCACATTAAACCTTCAGGCCATTCCCTCCCTCCCCACCGCCAAGTTCCATGAGGAGCTTGGGGTACCCAGCGGGTTAGGGGATCAGAATATACCCGCGGTAGGTATGCCTGTCGTAAGAGGCGACTAAAATACCAGATTCAATGGGCTGTGTAGCGCAACCCTTCAGGTTGCCAGCGCAATATATAGCTTCTCCAAACCAAATTGTCAACCACACCTATCCGCGGCGAATCCTGTTTCACTAACAGATGATGCTCTGGCGACCCCAAGCTCCTCATGGAAATTGGAGGTAGGGAGGGAGGGAATGGCCTGAAGGTTTAATGTGGCCACATAAATCGTTCCCGAGATGGTCGGGCTAGCACCTTAATGGTGCTATGTTACAGGAGCGTACCGGATTTGTATCCGGCAAAGGACAATCACATCGATAACACTCTCCAAAGCCTTCGGGGAGCAACCTTATCGCTACAACAACAACAACAGGATCTTAGGGTCGCCAGAGCCTCGTCTGTTAGTGAAACAGGATTCGCCGCGTATAGGTGAGGTTGACAATTGGGTTTGGAGAAACTATATATCGCGCTGGCAACCTGAAGGGTTGCGCTACACAGCCCCTTGAATCTGGTATATTAGTCGCCTCTTACTACAGGCATACCTAACCCGCTGGGTTTAATAAAATCCTCAAATCACTTGCTTGCAGTACTTGGGGAAAAGACAAAGAAACGCTCATTACCACATACAAAGCAATTGGCCAACCGATTGCATGCTACGCGTCCCCTATATGGAAGCTACAGGCCTGCCAAAATACTGCTCTAAGAACCGCCACGGGCTGTCTTCTTATGTCCCCAGAACACCATCTACATAATGAGGCGAGAATACTCCCCATAAGGGAGAGAAATGAGATGCTAACCAAGCAGTTCCTGTTGAATACCCAGAAACCTGGGCATCCCAACAGACATCTGATTGATGAGCCAACACCGCATAGGGGCTCAAGGAGTCGTTGTTGTTGTTGTAACACTGCTTCGCCCCATCCAATAGGTGCGGCCGATCACAAATTGTCATCAATATCCTATAACGGGAGTCCAAGGAAACTTGCTGTTTCAACAGGGTGGATCATAATGGGAGGGGTGCTAGAGGCGTTGGTTCCACATTACAATAAAAGAGATGGTTGGTGTCATGTGGGGACACATTGCAAGCAGGGCATACATTTTGTATGTCGGGGTTGAATCTGGATAGGTAAGATTTTAACCTGTTACAGTATCCAGATCCAAGTTGAGCTAGTGTGACTCGTATTTCCATTAAGGAGTCGTCTCCGTAAGCATCATGAGGAAATACGGCACCTGAGAACTCAGCCGTATGAAGCAAAAAAAACACAAGCAGGTCCTCAATGAACTCCACAAAAAGGCGTCGGATCTTTATGTCAGGAATTGCCTGGTGAATCCAGTACTCAAAGAACTGTAACAGGCTAAACTCTTACCTATCCAGAATCAACCCTGACATACAAAATGTATGCCCCGCTTCCAATGTGTCCCACATGACATCAACCATCTCTTTAATTGTAATGTGGAACCAACGCCTCTAACACCCCTTTCATGATCCACCCCGGTTGAAACAGCAAGTTTCCTTGGACTCCCGTTTGAGGATATAGATGACAATTTGTGATCGGTCGCAGCTATTAGGTGGGGCGAAGCACTGCTACAACAACAACAACATAACACTCCCCAAAGCCTTCGGGGAGTAACCTTATCGTTACAATAACAACAACAACACATACAAAATGTATGCCCTGCTTGCAGTGTCCCCACATGACACCAACCGTCTCTTTAATTGTAATGTGGAACCACCCCTATTGAAATAGCAAGTTTCTTTGGACTCCCGTTAGAGGATATTGATGACAATTTGTGATCGGTCGCATCTATTGGATGGGCGAAGCACTGCTATAACAACAACAACAACACCAACACCAACAACAACAAGTCGACTGTTTATACGGACTCTTCAAAGAAAAACAAATTATGAATTAAGTCACATGATTGTGCTTTCTTAATTGGTTTGCTTGGGCTTCCACTCAATATTTTTATTTTGGATAAAGTCACACTTTTACCAACGGAAGTGTGTTCTTGTAAAAGAGGTTGACAATTGGGTTGGATAAGCTATATATTGCGCTGGCAACCCCTTGAGAGGGTTGCGCTACACAACCCCCTCAATCAATTTGGTATTTAAGTCGCTTCTTACGACAGGCATATCTACCGCGTGTATATTCTAAGCCCATTAACCCGCTGTGGGGGGGGGGGGGGGTTTTTTCTTGACTCCTTTTAGCTCTACCATGGCTATGTCTCATTGTTTTGGCTTTTATCTGACGTTTTAGCTCAGAATTTACTGATCCTCTATCCTTAAGCTGTTTTTCACGGCGCTCGTTGTTATAACTATACAGATATGTACTTCCCCAAGTTTTCGTTTTGAATACCTCCATATTTGTAAAAGAATTCCCCTAGGCTAAGTAAGGTTGACAATTGTGTTGCGGAAGCTATAACACTTTGTGGTGGTACAAAAAACTCCTTTCAGAAAGTACAGAGTCTGTATCCGACAAAGGTCTATCAAATCGATAACACTTCTCAAAACCATCGGGGTGTCTTTATTGTTGATATGCAGGATACCATTAAGATTATTTAAATCGGATAGAGTGCTTGAAAATCATATAAAATGCTGTGGAACTTTCATTATAAGCAATAAAAAAGAGAAAGTACACGTGCCCAGAAATTTTGGTGACCTGAATTTACACCTAACGAAAATGCTTTGTTGGCACATATAAAATACATACATAGTACAATTATATTACTTACACTTTAATACCGGGCGAATCGTCTGTGTAGAAGCGCCACATACCACCAGTTCCTGCGCCACCAGTGGTGCGGCTTCTGGCCGCTGTTGTGGTAGTTGTTGTTTTACGCTGCTTTAGGTTGCTACCACCAGCGCCAGCGCTGCGTGGCGCAGACATTTTTGTTGGTGAACGTGAACCACTGCCTACAGAGGTTGAACTGGCTGGTGCAGGCTGTAATTGTTGAAAAACAAACTTAACCAACAAAGCTCCAAACTAATAAATCACACTTTTATTTACCATTTTGTTAATTGTCTTTGCGGCAGTTTTTTAATTAAATATATAATCTAATTAGAATTGGCTTTTTTATGAATCAAAACGAATCAATTGAATGCTTGTGGAAAAATAAAAGTTTGAACGTCAGTATGACAATTAGTTGTTGCTTTCGTTGTTTTTTATTTTCAGTTCGGAAGTCATTCGTTTCCACGTAGGTGACGACGAATATAGGCTGAAGTTCGTTGTAGCTGTCAAATGGAAAACGTCAAATGCTATCATGAATTTGGCAGTATGCGCAGATAGATGTCGCGGAAGTAAAACGGAAAGGGAAGTGGAACAAAAAAATTAATTTCTTCATTTTTGGTAAGTTTTCTACTATAAAATAAAAAATAAAAAGGTCAATTAAGGTTTTGGTAGATTATTTTGATAATATTAAGTAAAACAACTCAACCCCGTTCGTTACTTATGCGTTAAGTCCTTGGACCAATACCAATGCCACGATTTGAGCAATGCTACAACAACAACAGTGTGATTAGTGCAGCTATTGCTTTCCAGGCATCTATTGACCGCAGAATAAGCTTATGTCCACAATTAGATACTGTTTGCTACAAATAATATTCAATAAAATCTACAGTTTATTTAACAATTAGTCAAAGCTTTGTATCAATCAAAATATGGGTCAGCGTTGCCCTTAGATGATGGAAACTGCAAATAGTGTTTCAAGAACTTAGAATGGGTAGTGATTTTTATGCACTTTGTGGCATTTATGCATTGTAAGTGACGGAGTTAAGGGGATTATGCTTTTAGGAATCTTATTTAACTTCTCGGCAGGTAGGTAAAAATTAACGATGTCACCGAAGTTGCTTGCTAAACGGTAATATCAACGTTGTTGTTGTTGTAGCAGTGCTTCGCCCCATCCAATAGATGTGACCGATCACAAATTGTCATCAATACCCTCTAACGGGAGTCCAAGGAAACTTGCAGTTTCAACAGGGGTGGACCATAATGAGAGGGGTGTTAGAGGCGTTGGTTCCACGTTACAATTGTAGAGGTGGTTGGTGTCGTGTGGGGGCACATTGCAAGCAGGGCATACATATTGCCGGGGTTGATTCTGGATAGGTAAGAGTTTAACCTGTTACAGTATCCAGATCGAAGTTGAGCTAGAGTGACGCGCGTTTCGCCAAGGAGTGTGCGTTCCTCTTCTGCAAGTTTATGGTATTGTACTTTGAGTACAGAATTCACCGGCAATTCCTGACATAGAGGTCCGACGCCTGTTTGTGGAGTTCGCTGAGGACCTGCTTGTGTTTTTTGGCTTCATACGGCTGTGTTCTCAGGTGCAGTATTTCCTCATAGTGCTTACGGAGATGACTCCTTAAGCCCCTGGGCGGTGCTGGCTCATCAATCAGATGCCTGTTGGGATGCCCAGGTTTCTGGGTATTCAACAGGAGCTGTTTGGTTGGCATCTCTTTTCTCTCCCTGATGGGGAGTATTCTCGTCTGATTATGTAGATGGTGTTCTGGGGACATAAGAAGTCAGCCCGTGGCGGTTCTGAGGGCAGTATTTTGGCGGGCCTGTAGCTTCTTCCACTGAGTAGTCTTTGGGCTTGGCGACCATATTGGGGACGCGGAGCATGCGATCAGCTCGCCAATTGCTTTGTAAGTGGTAATAAGCGTGTCTTTGTCTTTTCCCCAAGTACTGCCAGCAAGGGATACTGGATTTTCGGTACAATTTTGGCTGCATGCTCACCAAATTTAAGATCCTGATTGAACGTCACACCCTAGATTTTGGGGTGTAAGATAGTCGGTAGCGTAGTGCCATTGACGTGGATGTTCAAAATGGTCGACATTTGGGATGTTCATGTTGTAAATGAGGTCGCCGATGATTTAGTCGGTGATAATGTCAGGTTTCGCGTGGTGAAAGAACTGGAGAGATCAGGGAGGTAGCCGTTTATTTTGTTGCAAAGCTCATCGATCTGTGGGCCTGGGTATGTGGGCGTTATTGTGCTGTCATTGGCTTAGGAAACGATAGTAACTCCTTCTGGTGGCGAAGCTAGCTTTGATATGTAGAAGTTAAACAAAAGTGGGGATAGGACACCAGCCTGTGGTACTGCTTGTTTAATTCTTCTTGGTTTTGATGTTGCGTTTCTAAATTGCACCGATGCCTGCCGGCCACCCAGATAATTTTCGGCCCACATTTTAAGACATGGGGGAAGGATAGATAGGTCTTGCAGTTACGTGCCATGGAAAAGCTTTTGATAGGTCTAACGCAACGTGTATTGTTCTATGTTGGGGGTTTTGATTTAAACCGCAATTTATCTGGATGCTAATGGCATTTAGCGCGGTCGAATTCAAGAATACTATAGTTGTTTTTATCACATACAAATCTAAGTACCGACTTGGTTGAAATTAATAAATGCATTTTACCCACTGTGTGATACCACTTAAGCGATTCCAATCAGGATAGCCGGTTCTATGTACCAAAGCGCCTCAGGATACTAGGATAACTAATTGCGTATTTAAATTAAACTGCTTACTCATGCCTCAGCTTGCGCTGCTTTTATACTCTCGGTTTCCCTCGTTCACCCATTTATCCTAAGGTCTAGTAATTTCGTGAACTTCATGCTTGGTTGCCAGCCATATATGTACATGTATATTTGTAGTTTGTAGCTATATACGTGTGTATATGTGAGTACTACGTCGGCTGATGATTACATTTTGTGAGTATCTCTTCGTTGGCTTGTATGTATGTACGTAAATGATGATTGATTTGGTTGCGTACATACGAGTGGATGCTTAGTATCGGCTTAGTGATGATAGTATCGCTTAGGGATGCTAATATTCCTCACAATATTATCGATTTTGGGTATTAGAAAACACATTTTTTTTTTCATTTCTGAGTCCCCATATAGGAATCCCAGTTTAGATTTCTGTGTGGCACCACATAGTCGTCTCCAATTTTGGCCAAAATATATGTGTACGATGTTTTTACATTTGGTATAACCGTTTGAAGGAGCCAAACTGAACAAACTAGGAATTTTATTTATAGGGATCACCATAACGTGTACGAATACTTGTTTTGCTTCGTGATCAGCTGGGTTTGAGGAAAAGTGTAGCTGTGAAGCTAAAAAGCTTTATATTATAAACAGCTTATCAATCACTTTAATCCCTAGTAGCTACAAAGCTAATAAAGCTGTTGAAGTAACCCCTTGAGCGAGGACTATTCTAGTATCGAGATTCTTAGTGTTTGATCTGCCAGGACTTTCACTGGTACTAGCCCAAGTGCCGCGGGAAGGATTTTCTTGACCCGTAGAGTTTGAGGGTCAATTCACCTTGCTTATTCCGTCGCACGTTTTAATGTTCACGTGGAAAACTGGACAGTATGTCGATTGCATTAAAAGGTAGCACAGTTCGCTATTTGCGTGGAAAACTACATATACCAGCAAATACATCTGCAAACTGTCTTTGGACTTCCGTTATAGTATATGCTGACAATTTGAGATTGGCTGCACCGGCGACGTGTAATAGTGTCAATGAAACTAACGTCAATTGTCCTTTATTTGAGAGAGAATTAATGCTAATGACATTAATTCCACAGCCGAAAGAGAATTTAGGTCAGAATTATGTTGGAATTAACGTCATTGACATAAGTTCTCTTTTCAAAAGTGAATTAATGACAGAAACACTTATTCACGCCGTGGACATTAATACTCTTTACAAAATTGAATTAATGTCATTACTTCTTATGGACCCCACATCGAAACAGTGGTAAAAAATCAGCTTGTGAAATACTTAGAAGATAAATAAATTATTATCCGCCAGCAATCAGGTTTCCGAAAGAAGCATTCCTGTGAAAGTGCTTTGAATTTAGTTATAGCGAACTGGAAAAAAGACCTAAGCAGGAATAAACATATAATAGTTGTATTTTTGAATTTAAAACGTGCATTTGAGACGATAGACCAAAAGCTACTAATAAAAAAGCTAGCCAACATAGGTGTCACTGGTAATGAGTCAAAATGGGTTGAAGACTTCCTCCTTAATAAAAATCAAAGAACAATAGTTGGAAAATCCTTATCTCAGAAAAGAGAGGTACCAGTTGGCCTACCGCAGGGATCGGTGCTGGCACCAATACTGTTCAATATTTATATAAATGATATAACTAATTCTATAAAGTACTGTGATATTAAACTCTTCGCGGCTGATACACTACTGATGCTAGTGGATAGTGGAGAAAATATAATTGAAATATATAGTAAAATACAAGAAGATCTGAATAGTGTTTATGATTGGTTATGCAGACTTAAACTGAATGTCACCAAAACCAAATTTATGGTCATTTCCAGACGAAATTTCCAGAATAGTGACCTGCAAAATTTAGATATTAACCACGAAGTAATCGAAAAAGTTAACACCATCAAATATTTGGGAATCAAAATAGCCGATAAACTCAATTTCGTTGATTACACAGTGGGAAAAATAGCTAAAAATATATTTTACACAGAGAACTTGCAAATATTTAAATAAGAAATACAAAGTAATGGTTTATAGATCAATAATCGAACCACATTTTATTTACTGTCCGACTATACTTTTCATATTGCGAGATAGTCAGATATACAAGCTACAAAAGTAACAGAACCAAGCTATGAGATTCATTCTCAAAAAACGCTATGACACACTTACCAGAGACATGCTTTCTGCTCTAAATTGGCTAAGCATTAGATAGCAACTTTTTTGTTTTACTATGAAATTTATTAAGAACATAATAGACGGTAATTTGCCTGCGTACTGTTGCAGAACTGACTGTTGGGGTGAGGCGGAGGTGGCACTTGGCATGCTGGCAAGCCCCTGCTAGCTCGTCGGGTGGGGTGAGTTTTTGCTCACCCGCCTTACCTACAGTTATACAAACAAGAGAGAGGTTCATGCCTTAAATCTATGAAAAGAAAAGGAAAGCTGGAAGAAAAGGTCTGTCCGTGTCAGGTGGAGTCATCCCTCCCCTTCTGCGTAAAACCTTGACGCAGCCTTGGGCGTTACACTGACTCCGAAACTTTATTAACGCCCCCTTAGCCTGACATTTGTCTGTACCTTACGGTCCCATGTCCCTAGTCTGTCTAGTCTGTCCCAGTCGCCTCACACCCACGTCCCCTACATTGCACTCGTGCAACACCCACACCAATTTAAAGTGTTTAGCCGCTCATTCTGAGATAAGCTCAACCCATCTAACTAATCAACACGATAGTATGAATTTCTTCGTAAAACGTTATAAAACTCTTTATTAGCTAGTTATACTAAAATAATGCTCAAAACAATTCAAAACTCCCCTGATATCGAATTTTCCTTAAGGCTTATGGTTTGAAACTAATTCTATCTAATTATATGTATAATAAAAAAATATAAATGATGAAGATAAGGTTGCTAAATTGAAGATAATAGAGAAAAGGAAGTGGAAGCTGGGTTGTAAAATTACCGCGAAAAGCACGTTACGTAATTCAAAGAAAATCAAAACATCGAAAGTCGGAAAGATCGGTTTGTTTAATGGCAGAATTGAGAATGAAAAACAGAAAATTGAAAACCCGATGGAAAATCAAAAGTAAAAAAACTTTAAATTGAAAACTATTGAATAAAAATAAAAAAGGGGAGTTATTGGCAAAAATTTTTTAATATAAAGATCAAAAATTTTTAATATAAAGATATTGCATACGCGAACTTCGGTGGAAAGCAGCGGAGCGTAACAAAATTCTAGTAGGTCACTTTCACCACACCAAAAACTTTAACACAATTTTTAACATAATTTAAGCACAGAAATACACTGATTGGAGTTTTAGTGAATAAAAGTTAAAATTCTGAACACATTAGCTGAATAAAAAGTGTACAAATAATTATTAAATAACAAATACAGACAGTGGTAGTTTAACAAATTCTGCTGTGGTAAGTGGTGAATGTGACCTACTAGAATTTTGTGAAGCTTGCTTTACACGATTTTTCGTCTAATATCGTTTCTGGTACATATACATCTGCATACAAACCTATGCTGGAAAGTGTTCCAGCCTACAATGGGAGGTGACAGTAAGAAAATTTACAAAGTTATTCGGGCATGCGGCTGCGGCCCGAATCAAAGATTTTACGCGTGGTTAGAGCGAAGTAAAAATCAATAGAATAAAAAAATGGAAAAAATTATAAAATAAAATATAAAAATATAAAATCTGGTAGTGTTATAAAAAAAGTGTTATAAAAAAAGCAAAACGTGCAAAAAAGCAGCCAAAGTCGAACAAATACAAAAAAAATGTTAGACAGGTGAAACAAAATTGGCGATCTTTAAATGCTAAAAAAAGGGATATCAAATCATGTAATGCCAATAGATTAAAAAAAAATTGTATATTTATTGTAAAACACTACCAATTTAGTACTGTATAGGCAGGCTTCCACAGAATCAATAAAAATGTATGCCTGCTAAGTATTCTGATATGAAGCCAACAATTTACCTTCTCGTGCGCATACAATAAAAGTCGCCGAGCATACAATAAAAGTCGCCGAAGCACATACTGCAACGCATCAGTCGATCATATCAGTGCATCGCTTTTCGGATGTCGGCTTCGTGCTTATTCGTAAACGGCCTTCATACCGGAGATAACTGGCATCAAAATAGTGTTGGCATGATTCGGAGGTCTGCCACAGTTAAACACCATACGGTAGTTCGTAGATTATAAGTAAATAAATAAATTTTGGAATAGTTAAAAAGTCGCACAGGTCGCGGGAATACAAAATCACGTCATTTCAAAGAGAATTAATGTCCATTGACACTATACCACGTCATCGATCTCACGTGAGCATGCAGCCGCAATTGTACCGAAAATTCAGAGCCGTAATAATATCCTTAAATCTCTTGCTGACAGTACTTGGGGAAAAGTTAAAGAAACGCTCATTACCACTTACAAAGCAATTGGCGAGCCGATTGCATGCTACGCGTTCCCGATATGGTCGCCAAGCCTACTCACTGGAAGAAGCTACAGGCCTGCCAAAATACTGCGCTCAGAACCGCCACGGGATGTCTTCTTATGTCCCCAGAACACCATCTACATAATGAGGCGAGAATACTCCCCATTAGGGAGAGAAATGAAAGGCTAGCCAAACAGCTCCTGTTGAATACCCAGAAACCTGGGCATCCCAACAGACATTTAATTGATGAGCGAACACCACCCAGGGGCTTAAGGAGTCATCTCCGTAAGCATTATGAGGAAATACGGCACCTGAGAGTACAGCCGTATGAAGCTAAAAAACACAAGCAGGTCCTCAGAAAACTCCACAAACAGGCGTCGTACCTCTATGCCAGGAATACTGTACTCAAAGAACAATACCCAAAACTAGCAGAAGAGGAACGCACTCTCCCTACGGAAACGCGAGTAACTCTAGCTCAACGTCGATCTGGATACTGTAACACGTGAAACTCTTACCTATCCAGAATCAACTCCTCCGAGATACAAAACATATGCCCTGCTTGTAATGTGTCCCCACATGACACCAACCATCTATTTAACTGTATTGTGGAACCAACGCCTCTAACGCCCCTCTCATTATGGTACACCCCTATTGAAACTGCAAGTTTCCTTGAACTCCCGTTAAAGGATATTGATGACAATTTGTGATCGGTTGCACCTATTGAATGGGGCGAAGCACTGCTACAACAACAACAATCGGTCCCACGTATTTAATGGGGGAAGCATTATTACAAGAAGGTCTTGGTTGGTCTAATCAGCCTTCCAAAAATTGTAAACTTGTATCCCCTCAAATATTCTCGAAGCACTTATAACTCTAAGGGTTCGAAATGAAAGGATTTGCTTCTATAGAAAAAATTCTCTATCCCAATGCCAAAAATTTATAATTTTTGAACTAAAAATGAGATTGTGAAAGGCTCATAAATATTACCGAAAAAACTTCAAAAAACAGTGGTTTTGAGTGCAATAAGTGCCAAGACTGAGTTATTTTAACCAAGGTTAGCCCTACAAGAGAAGTGTAGCACGACATATGTAGGAATTACACTAGACAGTAAGTTTTCATGGAAACTCCATGTGAAAGAGAGAGCGAATAAAGCCTCAAAAAGGCTTAATGCCTCGGGCCAGCTTAAGTGCAGGCCGTGTGTTTACAATAGTATAGCGCCATTAAATATAGGGTAAACGGACTACATGGTCCCGCGCCTGAGCTTCGAAAGAGATGTTGGGATATAATATAGTCGTAGGGATGACGCAAGGGTTGCGGAAATGGCAGAATATACTATAACGATGGTTCCAAACTAACGGAAGCAGTCGGGTCGGCTGATTATTGCGTTGATCCAGAAACAAGTAGATCGTACAGGCTGCCAGATCAATGCAATGTCTTTCAGGCGGAAATTAAAGCCGAGAAGAATGCAGTCGGAGTACTGGAGGAGGCGCGCTTAAGCTGAAGTCACGTCAAAATATATGCATGTATATTGATAGGCAATCACTGTAATAACCCAACAAGTACTTCATCATGAAGTGTCTTGGAATGCAAAGAAGCATTGGGGAGACTTCGCTCATGCCGAACATATTGCGGCGAATGTTAACATCAATAAGCTGTTAGTAAATAAAGGCACAACAACAATAAAGCAAGCTGGCGCTCTTGTGTACATACACAAATCAATCATCATTTACACACATACATACGGGGAAACGAAGGGATACTCACAAACATATGTAAACATCAGCCGAAGTTCTTACTCACGCATGCACAGGCATATAACTAATTGCCAAGCAGGAGATACAAGAGTTCTAGAAGGTGAAACGTCTAGACCTTTGGAGAAATATGTGGGCGAGGCAGCAGAGAGTATAAAAGCAGCGCAGGCTGAGTAATAACCATTCAGTTTGATTTAAACACACTATCAGTTGTGGAGTGAAGTATAATTATACTACTCCCAAAGTACCCTAATAAAGCCCATTTCGCAATACAGAATATTGGAGTGATTTATACAACAGTTTAGCGATTCAAACGTTAGCAGAAGGTTTCAAATAAGCGGAATTTCTCTAAATTCGTTACAATATGTACACCTATACTAGGTGCCCGTCATAAAGGAATGGAAGGTGACAAAAGGCTGATGAGTTGACAAAGGAGAGGGCAGTACTGGAGAAGCATTGACAGACTGTGCTCAGGTTACCCAATAAAAATATTTAAAACACGTTTTATTTTTGGCAAACTAAGCTTTATTACGTGCATAGCTACGTTACATAAGGTTTTATTTAAATGTATATGTTCTTATATTTTTTTTAAATAATAATTTCCACGTCTTTCTTCTTCCCATTAACATTTTTTGCTTTTACTGGAAACACTAAATTAAAGTATGATCATTATAATAATATAGTATCATATATATTATATAAGGGTGTTCATATATAGTCAGAGTTTAATAGAGATTAAGCTAAATATATAAATGATATCACGTCTAACGGTGCATAAAAGCTTATGTTCCGAAAATATAACAAATTAGCTAGATTATAGTTCCATATTGCTAATGTACTGCTTTGAAACATGACTATAAAATTTGCTGCCTTCATTTGAAAGTTACCTCTACGAGGAGAGTGAACGCAAAAATGTCGTGTTTGCTACGGTCAAGGGCGTATGCAGGGGTGGGCAGGGGGCCGTTGCCCCCTCCGTCTTCACGAACTAAGAACACAAAACTGAAAGTTCAACATCAACAACATAAAATGTTTTTAGTTCCTCACCATTATCTACACTCCCTAATATGTTCTCTAAGTTAAAGGTTTTCACAGCAAAATAATCCTGGTTTTTTGTTTGACTACATTGCATCCAAATATTGTCAAAAAGATGAGTCCTAAAGGCATTGAAAGCAAACTTGCCGATGCCGAGGTTTTTTATAATTTATATGGTATGAATAATGAACTGGAATTGTGGTACAGGGCTTGCCAAAATCATGGACCAACAGATCTTGTATGTGCCTTCGTGAAGACAGCATTCCATCCAAAGATAAGAGAATCACATGAAATTCTGCTTGCAATGCCCTGCACAACCGCAACTGTGGAAAGTTCCTTCAGCACTGTAAGGGTGGTAAAGACGAGGTTGAGAACAACAATGGCAGAAACTCTTCTTAATGGTAAATAAAGTTTTTTTTTTTTTAATTTTATTTTTTTTTTTTTCAAAAATTGGTAGCGGAAAATGATACGGAGTTAAAAGATCTAATTTTAGATGAATTTACAATAAATCCTCGAAGTATTATACTTAGCAGATTTTCTAATACTCAGAGAGTAATGCAATTTGAAATACATTTCTGTAACTAAATAAAATATGTGGAAAAATACAATTTTGTTGAATCTGAAACTCACTTGGCGGATCACATTTCTAAAGTAATTACACCTTGCACTGACTATTAAATTAATCCATCTAATTCAACAAAATTTTGAATTACCAAATCCTAGACATGGTAGACATTTTAGGAAGCTCTTGATAAATAAATAAAAATTTTAACGGACTGCTAGAGCCCACAGCTGGGTTTATAAAACAGGCTTCGCTTTTACCTAGACGTCATTACTATTTTTACTTATAAATACGCTAAATAGAATCTGAAATAAAAAAAAAAAAAATGGCCTTCCCCCTTTTTTTGAAAGGCTGGATATGGCCCTTGGTTACGGTGACTGAATTTGCAAACCGAAACGTGATATCCGTGGTAAGCTTTAAAGTACAAGTTATTAATCCCATAATTAAACAACAAAAACTCTAATGTTTTGCATTAAAATATGTATTAAAGCGGTGAAAATATATTTCTAAATTTTCGCTGCTAAACGTTATAAATCCAAATAAGCTAAATGTTGCGTTTTATTTAGTTAAATACTTTTCAAGTGAATATTTGGTATAATAATAATATGTTTTACTAGAGTTAAAAGTGTGTAAATGTATGTTGTATAATTTTGTTTCAAGTTAATAATAAATATGTGTTTTTTTTAAACTAACGGTAAATTATTAACCCCATATATGTTTAATATACTTAATTTTTCATGCTTTAATTTTGTGGTTCTCTTAAGTGCATTGTGAAGAATCGTAAAACTTTGTTTTTGTATGAATTTTTTTTTTTACTTAAAATTTTTTATGAGGATTGTTTGAAAATATTTAAGTTGTAGTGAAATTTGTCCAAATCGTATGCTCATTTCGACCGCACTGTCTCTGTTGTGGCTGCTACAACTGTTTGTACGCTATTGCTGGGTGTTTCACTAACAGCCACATCCTTCAGATCAGCATCGACCTTTTTGTTCTTTAATTGTCAATTCTCAGCTGACATATTGTCGATATCATCATTGATAGTCAATAGTTGTCGTATGAAATCCTTGTCATGTATGACTTCAGCTAAGGATTTACAGAGATTAGCCAGCTCTTTTTGTTTCATATTTAACTGCGGTGCCAACTTATCTAAATGTTGTTGTACGTTGTCCGGAATCTACAAAATTAAATGAAAGCAAAAAGTAACAAGTAAGGAAGGCTAAGTTCGGGTGTAACCGAACATTACATACCCAGCTGAGAGCTTTGGAGACAAAATAAGGGAAAATCACTATGTAGGAAAATGAACCTAGCCCAACAAACACTGAAAACAAAAATCTCAAATGCTTCGGAAAAACATCGATTATCAGTTTGATATTCAACATTATTTATCATTTGAAACAAAATATTTTCTCGACTTTTTCTCAAACGTCGATCTTCAACTTGAGAATAATTTGAGACATACTTGAAAAGTTTTTTCTCTCAAATGTTTGAGAAAACATTAATTCTCAGTTTGATATTAAGCTTTATTAATCATTTGAAGCTAAATATTCTCTCAACTTTTTCTCAAACGTTGTTCTACAACTTGAGCATGGTTTGAGATATACTTGCATTTCGTTCCATTCTGGTTGAAAACCATCGATATCATGGAATATTTTCGTTAATAATAATGTGGATACTTTTTGCGCCAATGTGTCTAAATTTTAAAGTACATAATAAGTGTTCATGAAACCTAAAAATAAAATAAAACATAGTACAACATGCTTATTTTACATCAATGCTATTGATAGTGTCGTCGATAGTGCCGTTGATAATTCGTCGATCTCTAATTTGCATAATTTAGCTGGAAATGTAAACACGCGATTTTAGCGAGTGAAGTTGGACATAAAGTGAAAAAATAAGGAACTATTTATACATTTTAATAATATTAAGTGATATTGTACTACATTATGCATAAATCTAAACGAGTTAAAAGTGAAGTGAGGAAAATAATAAATTTGCTTACCGAAAGTGGCATAACAGTGGATTCCATTTCGTTGCGCTTTATTCTCGTTTGAGAAAAATTTGAGAATCCAAAAATTCTCAATTTTAAAATAAAGAAAAATTCCATATTAAAAATGTGCCTTTTAGCTTGAGAATGGTATCAACGGTTATTTGAAATGCATTTGAAAACTAACGTTTGAAATGTGATAAATGGACTGATTCTCAAATGTATCTCAAACTGAGAATTGACAAAAATATTTCTTGGTTAGGGTAACCCTGGAATGTGTTTGTATGACATGATTATCAAATAAAAGGGTTTAATGAGTATTTTAAAAGAGAGCGGGCCTTAGTTCTATAGGTGCACATCTTTTCGAGATATTGCCATAAAAGTGGACCAGGGGTGACTCTGTAATGTGTTTGTACGATATGGGTATCAAATTAAAGGTATTAATGAGGGTTTTAAAAAGGAGTAGCCCTAAGTTGTATATGTGAAGGCGTTTTCGAGATATCGACCAAAATGTGCACCAGGGTGACGCAGAACTTCATCCTTCAGGTACCGCTAATTTCTTTATACATATATGCAATACCACGAACAGTATTCCTGCCATGATTCCCTGCAGAAATTTTTCATTTTCTTCTACTTAATATGGTAGGTGTCACACCCATTTTACAAAGTTTTTTCTAAAGTTATATCTTGCGTCAAAAATCCAATCCCATCACCATGTTTCATCCCTTTTTTCGTATTTGGTATAGAATTATGGCATTTGTTTCATTTTTCGAAATGTTCGATATCGAAAATGTGGGCGTGGTCATAGCCGGATTTCGCCCATTTTTAATGCCAAGATAAAGTGAGTTCAGATAAGTACGTTAACTAAGTTTAGTAAAGATATAACGATGTTTGCTCAAGTTACCGTGTTAACGGCCGAGCGGAAGGACAGACGGTCGGACTGTGTATAAAAAATGGGTATGGCTTCAATCGATTTCGCCCATTTTCAGAAAAAACAGTTGTCGGCATAGAAGCTATGCCCTTACCAAATTTCACAAGGATCGGTAAATTTTTGTTCGGCTTATGGCATTAAAAGTATTCTAGACGGGCGGAGCCGCGCCCATTTTGAAATTTTCTTTTATTTTTGTATTTTGTTGCACCATATCATTACTGGAGATGAATGTTGACATAATTTACTCATATACTGTAAAGATATTAAATTTTTTGTTAAAATTTGACTTTTAAATTTTTTTTTTTTTAAAGTGGACGTGTTCGTCATCCGATTTTGCAAATTTTTATGTAGCACACATACAGTAATAGGAGTAACGTTCCTGCCAAATTTCATCATGATATCCTCAACGACTGCCAAATTACAGCTTGCAAAAATTTTTAATTACCTTCTTTTAAAAGTGGGCGTTGCCACGCCCATTGTCCAAAATGTTACTAATTTTCTATTATGCGTCATAAGGTCAACCCACTTACAATGTTTCGCCTTATCCGTCTTTGGTAATGAATTATCGCACTTTTTCGGGTTTTCGACATTTTAGATATCGAAAAAGTGGGCGTGGTTATAGTCCGATTTCGTTCATTTTAAATAGCGATCTGAGATGAGCGCCCAGGAACATACATATCAAATTTCATTAATATACCTCAAAATGTACTCAAGTTATCGTGTTTACGGACAGACGGACAGACATAGCTAAATGAATTTCTTTTTTCGCCCAGATCATTTTGATATATAGAGGTATATATCTATCTCGATTAGTTTATGCCCTTACGGGGTACCTTTATGCGAACAAAATTAATATTCTCTGTGAGCTCCGCTCAGCTGGGTATAAAAATATCATTATGCATAGGACTGTTATATAAAAATATATACCTTTGAGGGATTTTTGAAGACGTTAAACATGAACTTCACTTTTACGCGTTGATCATTAGGTCCATCATAGAATATGGTGAAATGTGCTTCGTTACTGTTTGACATAACCGGTAAATAAATTCCGGCGAAAACGCGCCCCTTTGCGTCGCGCGATAGCAGCGAACGGAAGTTGTATACCAAATTACGACGTACGGTCACATCAATTGCAGTCATGTACGGTTGTTCGACATATATGAGAGATGACTTGAAAGATTGTTCGTCGCCGCGTGTTTCACGCTCCCTCCATTCAACATACTTATTGCTATGTAGGCAATAGTTATAACAATAATCACGTTCTACGCGCGGCTCGTTCGATTGTGTGAACCAACCTGATCATGATGATAAAGATAAAAAATTTTATTGTAATTTTGGACTTTTTCTTAATAAAAAAAATTGTCAATCTATTCGAAGAATACAGACATCAACGCACCAGTATGTGGATACATTTGGTCCGACATTACTGTCACAGCACGTCCTACATGATAACCCGGATCCAATATCATCACACCCTCACGACCGGCAATTGATATCTTCATAGCTACCATAGAATGTTCCTTTTCCACGTTAGCATCTGGAGAATTCAAACCACCCACTTCGTCAGTGCTTTCAATATAGTCACTTTGCGACATCACTTGCTCTTCGCACGAAACCAGATACAAATAATGTTGTAGAACGGGAAATATTTCAATAATGCGTGCCATTATCTCCATAGCCAATGATACACACATGTGATGGCGTCTATTGATCGGTAAATCATAGAATTGGAAGAATGATTTCAAATCCGAACGGCGCGTACGTTTGAATGCGTTATAAAAGTCTACAAATAGGTTAACAGTGTCATAGTGTGTTTCTTCCAGCATTCGATGTAATTTCGTCTCTATAATTGCATTTAAGTCCTCATATTCCCAAACTGAATCAAAATTCAAAATGCCTTTGGTATGCTCATCATCGTGAGCCGTTGCCCAATCTGGTAGTGGCAATGGATGACCCAAAGGCCAAATTCCGTTGATTTGATTGAATGCAGTTAAATTGTAGCTGTCCTCATCGGCCCACCATTCTTGTTGGTCATGTTGTTGGTTGCGCCACCATTTGCGGTGCTGCTCTTCAAGTAACTTACGTACGTTGCCGCAGCGTTCCATCGACACATTCAATGTCAGATTATCCACTTTAGCAGTTTTCTGTGCCATGCCAATGGCAGAGGCGGTTGAACTGGCCACACAATTTTCTTTGTTGGTTTCAACATTGTTGTCGATTGTTTTTGTGGTTGGTGTTGCTTTGGAATCATCAACTGCATCATCACCATTGCTAACACATTGTCCACCAGTGTCGTTGTCATCGTCCACATGGCTTTCATTAACTTCATGGTGGTTGTCCGACGACCATGATTTTTTGCACACTTTATTGCATTGCTGCTTTTGAGTGACAACAAACCGTTGGTCGTTGTTGCTCTTTTGTGATCTATCTTGAACAGGAACGGTGTTCGTAGTCAATCCAATACGTACCGCACCCGCCGATAAACCCTCATCGGCACCGGCACCGCTAGCGGCGTCGGCGCCACATCGCACCAGGCTGGCTTCGGCGAGTCAACTTGGCCATTCGGCGCCCCAACGGCCAACCGTTGGCACATAGCCACTTTCGCAATCATTTAACGAGGTTTCTAGATTAATTTTGGCTGTTGCGTTATTTGTTAATGGAATAGCGGTAGCTATAGAGGCAGCGGTTGCTGTAGCGGCGTTATTAGCGGCTGCAGCACCGTTACACGTTAAAAATAGACTATTCCGGCCCTGCGCGTTTTTGAACAGGAGGTCCGGCTCGTCTCCAAAATGCGATGGTTGTTTAGAAAGCTCTGTAATAATAAGACAGAAGTATATGAAAGTCGATTAGTAAATATGTAGATGTAAATTTTTATGAGTTTAACCCCTCATGAGAACATAACTTTTTTCAAATTTTAACATTAGCTTCGTGATAAAAAGTAGACCTAAGTAAGGTAAAAAAAATAACCCACATGTTGTTTGGGATCAAATATTCCTATTTAGGTACTTAATAATTAATTGAAAAGCTCGGCACAAATACTAATTATAATTGTTTACATAAATCTTAGTTCAGAAGAGGAATGCCAATATTAACTTCAGAAGTAAAATGCATTTTTAAATTGAAGAATAATAATAACTAATACAACAACAACAACAACAAATCTTAAATAAATACATATGTGGCCTGGAATCATAAAACGACCCTATTGTGCGAAAGCAAGTTTTCGAGAAAAACGCGTTTAAAGTTATTGTTTAGCTTGACTCTGTGCAGCGGCTGGCCGTTGTGAACACATTTTGTAATTAAAGATTAATTAACTTCCCGAAAAGCTACAAGTTGAAACTGGGAATATAGTTCAGAACCCGATGACAATGCAATAATAAGAAAAAACCTCCGATAGGTGGCGCATAGATCGAAATATTTTAAAAAATCGTATTTGTGGTCCGATTTGGCTTTAAATGCGATTTGTGAAAAAACTAAGAAAGTTAAAAAACTGCGGGTTATTTCATTGGAAAGAGCGTTAAATTTCTATTAGAATCACTCAAAAAGTGAGGACGGTATTTTCGCACAATAGGGTTGTTTCATGATTCCAGGTCACATATGTATATATCTGTACATATTGCAACGGTTTCTACTTTTTATCCACTTTTCATTAATGCTTCAAATACTTACACTGAAAGAAATGGTGCTAGTAAAATCAACATATCGGTTCTGTTGTTCTTGACTTAACGGAGATTCGGTGAATTTGATCGAATTATGGTTAATTCGACCGAGTTCTTTGTCAAGCGAAGAAATTAGTTTAGTCATTTCAACAGAAGAGAAATTGTTGCTCTTAAGTTAACAAAATTTTGTAAAATTGACAAATTCCTAATCAATCTAACTGATTTTTCTGTTAACACAACTGACCTTACAGGTCATTTCAACGGCGATCAACTGTCAATACATGAGCGAATTTCAAAGAGAATTTTACGCTCACTGCGCTCTCTACATTGTACTTATGACGATGGTGCCACTTGTTAAAAAAAAACACCAAAATAAGAAAACCATCAAATCGAAAACACACAAAATGGGAAAACAATAAAAAACTAGTTTTTCAGTTATCAATACAAAACGAAAAAACCCTTTATTCATCGGGTACAATTTTGCAACTTCTCGTCCAAGCGAAATGCAAAATTGCGTCCTCTTGTTGCAAAAGTTTTGCTTGAAGGAACAGGATTTTTACAAAGTTAGTAACATTCTGTTCAAGTTTTTATGAATTTTTACTCACGCGAACGAATCTAATAACATAATAAAAAAAACATCCTTTTTTAATGTTGATGTTTCCGACAAAATAAAAGTTAGAGTTGTTTTGGAATCATTCCAACTTAAAGTGTTACGAAAATTATTTATATGGCAACATAGGTACTTTCATACAAAGCTGTCGCAACAACTTTTTTTGTTCATTTGACTACTAAAACGGTCAATTACGAATCAACGATTTGTGCGCAGTTGATTCAACATCTTGTTGCGATGGATAAAAATTAACAGAAATTTTGGTTGAATTGACCGTATTTCGGTTGATTTTACCAGTATTTTTCTTTCTGTGTAGACTATACTAGAGAGGATAGATATATGTATGTAATAAGAGACGTCAGTTCGTACTTTTTGCGAAATTCATTTGTAATGCCCCATTTGAGGGGTAATTTTAAATTGCTTCTATACATATTCGTGAGGTATTTTGTTTGTTTTGATTGCATTAAACAATTTTTCCTCTTTCCAACAATCACAATATATGTACATTAGGTTGGCCCTTATTTTCCAAAGTGTTCTGATTCTCGATCTCACCCCCTAGAAATATGCGAATAGCCTAAAAACTAGAATATACAAAGTTTTAGGTCAATCGAAGAAGGATTAGAGGTGGCGCAAAGGGCTTGAAATTCTGAAAAATGACGAATTTTTACAATTTCTTAAATTTGGTCAACCCTACTTCATTTGTTATGGGCGAAACTTAATTTATCGTGTTATTAGTAAGTTCTAGGGTTATTGGACTTTCAAATAAATGTGAAACAACAAAAATTGGTGAAATAATAATAAAGTTATAAAATAAAGTATGCCTTAAACACGTTATCATTACTTCAAGAATGTGTATATAATGAGTATACGTAAATGAGTTTGTTTTTTTATTATAAACTTTTTTTTAAAATACATTTTTAAAACATATACATATATCTTGTGAAACTTTAGCTGACACGTATATAATATGATATTATTTCTAGGATCTAATTAATGATGATTTATTATGTGATTCAAATTGTTTTTTGTAATCAGTTACAACTTGTAATAAATATTGCTTTTCTTGTTCGTCATTTGTAAGTATTCTATTATATTTTTCCATAAGTTTTACTCCCCGTTCTGCTGTGTCGTTAACTAATTTTATATTTATAACATTATCTTTAGCTTTTTTATAGGTTTCTGTATCCCCCAGTATAGTGGATCTACCTCCAGAAATTGAGATGATATCCCAAACGGACCAAATAATTCAATTGTATGTATTGCCTGTTACAAAGTCGTGTAGTTCTTTTTCTATGAATTTATTGAATTCACTGGGCCTTAAGTGTAACCTCTTTAAATTTTCTGTTTGCTTGTCGCAGTTGTCTATGCTCTTGAGTTTTTCTACAATCTTTTTCTTCATGGTACAAGAGACGTCATCATCGAACAACGGCAATGCAATATATTCTTCAGATAGGTACCATGGTACCATAGGTGGTTACAAAACTTGTTTATTGCAATTTCAGATATTTTTTTATTAGCATTTATGTATTTATAAATTTCTTTAATAAAAGATAAGTCTTGAAGAGGTGCTCTATGAGGATTGGTACAGTTAAACCAAAGCTTCACATAGAATTGTATAATAAACGCGAATATACTTGCTATCGAATTCTCTTCATACTCCGTTAGTTTAAACTGTTCAGGAAATAAATAGATTTTTAGGCAATACAATGCCTTAGGCATCCACCGAGCATGATGAGTGGGTCCTGTTACACGAAACTTTATGCGACCACTTGCTCCTAGACATATAGACGTTAATTCCAATAATTCCCTATAGTAATCTCTTACTGTTTTCTTTTTCAACTCTTCCTTAGAGAAATTTAGAATAGTATATTTGCTATCGCTTAAACGTAATTTCGATTCGTTATTTTGTAGCAAATCTTTAAAACTATTTTTGTCGATGTTTTTCCAATTTTATTGAAATCGCCGAAATAACTGGACGTCCTTACTAGTATTTACTGAAAAAAACTCTCACCAAAACTTCATAAATATGATGACGACAAGGTAGATACAAAAGTTTTCGCTCAAGTTTTTTTCTAATAACGTTGCAGCTCCTTTTATAACGCCTGTGTTAACCGATGTCGTATCAAAACAACAGGCCACAATATCATCCTTCATATCCCATTCAAATAACAGTTCATACAACGTATCAGCTATTTCCGAGCCTGTTGCAGCATATAATTTTGGAGTTCCTATTAAATGTTCGCCATTCCAGTAAGTAACAACAACTGGAAGTCGGTTCACCTTTTCATGACCTGTTATTTCTGGAAGTAGTTTTCCATCCCACCGCAATTTATCTATTTAAAAAAACCTACTATTCAAAATTTGTTCATTCAAGAGCAGTATAGTTTTAATAAGAAAACGTCAAAGAAATTTTTTGTAGTTGTCTGAAATTTGAAAATATATATTTTCATTTCTTTATACTTTTTTTTTTAATTTCTTTCGACATGCTTATTGCAAGAACAAGTTACAGTGCAGGCTTAAATTTGCTGTGGTATCACGCATTTCGAAAGAAAATTTATAATAAAATATATGTGTATACTTTTTTAAATAAATAAACTTCAAGTTTGGCTTCAAGGGATATATGTATGTATTTGTGTATAAAAAAATTTATTTGAGCGTTTTTTACCCGAATACCACGATTCACTGATAAACACATTTGCACAGGCTTAATTTACTTTTCATATTTGTTTGTCGAAAGCAATATATATTTTGCCCTGTAAATCTGTTATTGATCGACCGATTTTGAAGATTGTGACCATTTTGGAAAATTACGTAAATACAGATCTTATTACGGTATGGAAAAGCAGTAAATTTTCGCAGGGTTTAGAAATATGGAAGCCTGAAACACGAAATTGTAAAAATTTGCCAATTTCAGGATTTCAAGCCCTTTGCGCCACCTCTAAATCTTTTCTGATTGGTCTAAAACTTTATATATATTCGTTTTTGAGCTATTCGCATATTTCTAGGGGGTGAGATCAAGAATCCAAACACTTTTTTCCCTGCATACAACGAAGGGCCACACTAATGTACATATACATAATATATTAATATAAACTTCTTAAAAATGTGTAGAAGGCAATTTTCTAAACAAAAATTCTGTGCGAGTTTTTTCTCTTCTTCCATTCCGCCTATTGTAAATAAAAATTCCTTGTGAGTTTTTTCACTTCTTCCTTTCCTCCTATTCTGAACAATGTTCGAAAAAGCGGAAGCCGGTTATGGGAAAAAAGTAGGTATTATGAATGTGAGGGAGAGGGAGATTTCGCTCTTTCTTAGGAGTTTTTTCACTTGTTAAATTAAAAGGAATGAATCGATATAGTTAAAGGAAATTGGTTCTTTTAAGAAAGAAAACTTATTTGTACAAATTTGTGCTAAAATATGTACATTCTACCACAAGATTCCTTATTTTAAGTCGCAAAGTATATCATAAGCAACGGAAGAGCTCTTGGTATATTTGATGCAGTCATCGAGAAATTGCGCAAGGATTTTTTAAGAAGGCTTAAATAGATTTTGGCATATGACGAAAGACGAATTCAACTCGACTTGGCCGCCAGAAAATTGCTCTGCTGAATGGAAGCAGGCAACTCAGACGGATTTGTGTTATCCCGTCGTCTTCTTCTTCTTCTTGATGCTGCTGTGTCACCCATTCATTTCAATGAATACCACATGAAATGCAATACTGTGCTTTGTTTATATTTTATTTCTTAATTTCAAACAAGTAGTAAATTAAATTTTTTAAACAAAATAAGAAATGCGCAACGAAATTTCAATTGACAAAACAGCTGACTTCAAAAATTCGAAATTCCTATTCCCCAATTATTGTTCTCCCTAGGAGAAAAGAATTGGAGGAATTTTTCCGCGTGAAAAAAAATATCCGCGAGAACAAAATTCCGAGGGAATATTTAGAATTGGGCTGATTATATCTATCCTCTCTGACTATACGGTGATTTAAGCGGCCGTTACTGATACTAGGCATATACAGACATTTCACTAACGGTTCTGCTTGATGAGCTTTGAATACTTATAAATACTTGACTTGTGTAAGAAGGCTGTTGATTTTTGATTTTCTACATAAGCTCAAAGTAACGTCGGCACTTTTGGCTGCAATCAATCAAGTACATTGCAGATCGTATGTACATACATACATATGTACATGTGTGCTAAGTGAAGTATAATCAAGGCCAAGTTGGAAAATCTATGTTAAGCATGAGTAATGCAAGCTTTACAGCTCCGTCACATAAGCAGTTTTTCATATAGATTGAAACTTTGTCCATGACTTCATTTACCACTCAATAATTATAATTTCAAAAACATATGCATAATTATTTTCCACCAATCTTAATATAATGCCCCAAGTAAATAAATACTTAGATATGTATATAAACATACATACATATATTTCTTCCATTTATGCGCGAATGCATCACTCCCTTCTAAATTCCACATTTCGAACAATACTTTCAACGTTTTTTCATCTATTATATCTTTTCTTTATTACTTCCGTAATTTGATGCGTACAAGAAATAAACAATTTCATAACACAATACAATGTGTGCATGCATTATGTGTAAATGTTTTTGCCTGCATACATACATATGTAGTATGTACATATAATAGGCACATTCAAGTGAGCTTAACCATTTCTGCATCTGTGAAAATTCAACGAACTCAAGGGCCTTTACCTACGTGTATTACGATTACTTGAAAGAGCTTGCGGGTCAGGCTGAAGCTATTTCCAATCATTCCCGTTTATTTGTTCTTTTTTGATAGATTCGTTTTTCACGAATTATTATGAATGAATTAAATTAAATGATGACAGTGTTTATACAAAAGTGCATAGTGAATAGTCAAATCTAAATTTATTAGTCCCTAAAATATATAAATCGACTCACACTTGTTAGGGATGGGGTGTGTGTTTGATTGGAGCTAGTATATGGTGTTAAGTGGTATTAATTGTTCACAATCATTTGCAAGTCTTCTACGCTAAATGGAGCCTACGCAAATGCCTTAAATACTAATCGTGTGAATGCGCATTTGACGTCAGTTAGACAATGTAAAGCGTCAATTAAACGTCCTCAGCCATAACGCCATAGTCATAACCATATTTTTACTTATCCATATCAAATTGGCATCAGTTATTGGTGCTTTAACCTAAAAATCGTGAAAATTTCATAAAAATGAAGAAAACGCAAAAAATTTCAAACATATTCCACAAATAATAAGTCTTTTAGCCAAAATGTATCAAAAACAATAAATAAAATCTACAAAAAGTTAATAAATTCTCCAACTCAAATATTTTTAGGTTATGGATATGGCGAAAAACCAAAAACCAATTGGTTGGCTATTATATGGTTATGGCTTTAGCGTTATGGTATGGCACCATTAATCGATTACATTGATTTCCATAAGGTTGGTTCGATCAGCTGTTTTATCTGGTTATGGATAGTCACCATTAATTGGCCCTTAAAGACGAATTTTAGCGCCACTGAGAGATGTAACATGTAACAGTTGTTTTATGCATCAGTGGCGTAGTAAAATAATTATTAAAATTTTTTCAAGTGATGATAAGTACTTTTTGTATGGAATAATCTTATTGGGAGGAAATAGTATTGTGTTTATTCAGTGATCCATTTATTGAAAATGTTGTTGTAATAATTAATAGTAAAACGCAAAATTACAAATTGATTTTCCTCTGTTTTTGAGCGAATCGGCCAATGACTTCTTCCACTGTGATATCAATATTTCTATTGATACTTCATAGGGCAAGTCCATTCAGCCTATCTTCTCCGGTTGAATTCCTTATCCAATTATTCAAACGCCTCAATTTTAAAAAACTTCGTTCACTGCTGGCAATGGTTACAGCTAAAGTGGCTCCAATCTTCAAAAACTTGAAAACGTGTGGAAAAAAATCTTCATTACAAAGATTGAATTCGTCGATGAATGTCTTTGGGCGATCTTCTGCTCCAACCCAACGTTGTCTCCGTAGTAGGACTTCTTTTTTCACCATAGATACCGCTGTTCCAGTAAGTGCTGACCACTGATCCATTATTATTTCGACAGTTTCAGAAACGTTTTCACCTACTTTTCTGACCAATTTAGCGGGAATGGCATTTTCAATAATGGACAATGTGTTTTTATGCTTGATGAATCTATCAGACACTGAAGATATGAAGTGATCGATGAAAGGGAGGAATATTAATTTTCGAAAATATTCTTCTGCTGAGCTGTTTTCGTAGTTTTCTCGATTTTTTTGACGAGTCACAACCCTAGGAACTTCAATTTTCTCTCCGATAGATTCAGCTAATTCTTTAGCATAATGAAACATTTCTTTGAACTTTGACTTAGCCTTTTCCCTCATTTCTTTCAACAAAACAGCCAGATCATCAGCCGCTGAAACTGCTGCAGAAAGATCAACACTTTTCCCTTGAAGGTAAGAGGTTAATGGTGAGCCAAAGAAAAAATTTCGTTAATAACAATCATTACCACAATGAATCCGCCAGTCCTCAAAGTGTGTAGATAACTGAAAGCATTTCCAGAACTTTCAGCGTTTCCACAATCATTAATTTTTTCTAAAATGAAATAAATGGGAGCAACCATTTCTCTGAAGCAGATCACATCATCTAGTCTATCCGTCCATCTTCTTTCACACAATCGCTTCAAACGATTTTTCTTTGTTGGATAATTCACAGTTTCGACGGCATCCTTGAGAATAGCTTCGCGTTTTGCTGAAGGTCTGAAGAAAGAAATTATCTACTTTATGGACCCAAGACAGTTCCTTATGAGAGAAATGGAGCACGCTTCACCAACCGCCAAATTCAAGGAATGGCTTGCGCAATGTACATAAAGTGTACACGGATACTTCTCCATCACTGCAGTAGCGCAACCATTCCATTCTCCACTCATTGCAGCTGCACCGTCGTATCCTTGAGAAACTAAAAACTCCAGATTGATCTTCAGCTTCTTTGAAATGTTTATCAATGACGAAGCAAGTCCTCTACCAGTGCAGTCTTCGATCGGGCTGAACTGGAGAAAATCTTCTCTCAAAATTATACCATCTGCAGTTTTTTCAGTATAACGGAAACATAGTGAGTATTGTTCCACGCAACTAATGTCGGTTGTCCCATCTGCGAGTATAGTGCAGCATTCGCTTGCGTTGATTTTTGCAACAATCTTATCAATAATTATGTGCCCGCAAATTTATTGAGTTCATTCTGAATCTGTGGACTCGTGTAAGATGTGACGCGATTTTTCAATGTGGCAGTTTGAAGTAAATGTTGCTTCAATGTTTGGTCACCAGCATTCATCCGAAATCTTAATAAAGATCTGAAGTTACCATCATTATGGAGAGGTGTCTCGAGGGATCTAGGACCAGAGTCACGATGTCCTCTTGAAGCTATTTCTTGCCTGGCGATGAAAATTATTGTTTCGACGATGGAGCGAAATATTTTTCGATTCCGTTGAAATTAAAATGTATATCAAATCAATTTTTTACGAAAATACTAATATTTCGGAGAGGGTTTTGGCCCCAAAACCCCCGTCCACGTTACTATGCCACTGTTATACATACATAGGTACTTGGTAATTTTCGATTCATTTTTCTATGCAAGTCTCCAAAAAGGTTTGTGAATCATTTCTAAATATAATTTCCTTTGATAAATTACATTAGCGATCATTGTGCAATATATACATACCTACATGCTAACAAGAAACCCCAATTCCTGAATGTTGGACTACATAAAATTTAATTAATTATAAATAATTCACAAGAGTTTCGTGTTCATTGTAAAGTTGTAAGTTTTTTATTTTTATAATGGGTTCCAATATCAAATTTGATTGAAGCATAGAACATACGAGGAATGGGAGGTTTTGCGAATCGCCTAACTACATATATGTATAGTACAGCCTACATGTATGTATGTACATATTGAATATATTTTCGATGTGCAACTTTTACATAAATCAATTAGTCAGTTATCTACTGAACATTAAATGTCATGTAAACATTCTGAGATAGGTAGGGCGCTTTTGAAAAAAAGTCCTGAAATGAGGAAGTTTTGAAAAATAATTTGAGATAGGACGATTTCGAACTGGCAACCTGCATAGGGTGATACTCCCCTAAGCGTTCGCTATGAACTCACAAAATTAAAAGAAAAATGGCTGATTGTCGTAGAACTTTATTTTCCGGCCTTGACTTGAACAAAAGAGTTAAGCTTATGCGCGATCTCGCTACACAGGGAGTATGTACCTTTGGAACTTGGGAAAACTCGTTTTCGTTTAAGCATTCATGGAATCGTTCCCGATAAACCGTTAACTTGGAATATTCGGAAGGCGTTCGTTTGAAACTACCTCACGTGGTCCGAATACTCAAAATAAGTATATATATATACGAGCCTAACCCATGCGCATCTTGCGCAACCAATATAAAAGTCTCTTATCAAATATCAAAAGAAATCAGCTGTTAAATCATCAATTAAAATACAGTTTGCGCTGCCATCTAGTGTATGATAGCAACTGCCGATAATGCAGTGCAAATATTCGCAATAGTGCCATAGTACAAATAGATTTCTTTGTGTGCTCACAATCGTTTATTTTTAACAAATTATTTTAATAAAATATAGCTAAACACAAGCCCTTTGCTCAGCCCCACGAGAGCAGATAACTTAAGGTTAAGGCGTGGCACATTTTCATTGAAAATACCCAGGATCGGGTTTTTTGTTATTTTCGAGAGCGATGCCAGACAAAACCTTATTAAAAATTGTTAACACGCTATTTTTCTTCTAATATTTATTTATAACAATTAATAAATGAATGGCAACAATTTTTGGAAACGTGATACCTCTTATTTGATCATGCATTGGCTACCGTTTCTGGAGCCATAACTCGAAGACCGATTGACGTAACTAAAACATTTTTAAATGGGTGTGGCAACCTCTTTTGACCAATGAAGAAGAACTGACCTACTTTGAAGAAACTCTTTACACTTATTTCCTGTACAAAAAGGAATACTTCTTATAAAATACTCAAAATCATTAAATAAACATCCCTCTTTCGATAATACCTAGGGTCAAAAAATTGTACTAAAAGAACTGTACGATAGATCTCTAGATGAGTATATGATGTTCTTTTACATCCGAACTTACACAACCTTTCTTATTCTTCTTCCATGTTTGTTAAAACTGTGTTATTTTTCTCCATTAATTTAAAAAAAAACCACTCATTTCCATCAGGTTAATTCTTAACAGCATTTATTTCTCTTTTCGATCCAACTTTCTCACTTCACACATATTAACCATCGTCCAGTTACTTTTCTAGCTCCGTATCCCGCTCAGTTCTCACTAGAATGATATGCATCATTGTGAGACGGGAGAAACAGATAATGATAGGCAGATGTCGCCGTTGTGTTTCATTTAAAACTTGAGGATAAAGGCCAAGCAGCTACATCTATTTTTGAAAAGGTAGGTTTATTAAAGGCAGCGTTGCCAAACAAAAGACAAGAATTAATAAATTGATGGGTTTGATGGTGAATGAGGACAAACTGAATTACCTGCTGTCATCGAGCAAAGAGTCAGCGCATTTGCGCCGTGGAAACCACGCTACTGTTGGCAGCCATAATTTCGAAATAGTAAAAGGCTGCGTTTATTTGGGAACCAGCATTATTGCAAGCAAGCAACGCTTTGAAATCCAGTGAAGAATCACTCTTTACAATAAATGCTTTTTGGACAAGGTACGAAATTGAAAAGTAAAGTCCTCTCTCTGCAAACGAAACTCATGCTCTACAAGTCGCTTATCGTACCCGTCCTGCTATATGGTGCAGAAGCATGAATCATTACAACATCAGATGAAGCGGCTTTGGGAGTGTTCGAGAGAAAAGTTCTTCGAAAGATTTACGAACCTCTAAGCGTTGGTGATGGCGAGTACCGAACAAGAAAATATTTTTAACGGAACCCGCCTACGAAAGCAGAGGAAGAGAGCGGCCCCCACTCCGCTGGAGGTACCAGATGGAAAATGATTAAAATACCCTTGTTGTGACCAATTGCCGCCAGTTGGCGGAGCGTAGAAGCGATTGGCGCTCCTTGTTGGACGGATATAACCCTATATACGGTTAAGCGCCAATTAAGTACAAATAGAGGGCTGTAGTACAGTTCATTTAGTTTCAGTTTCTTGACATTAAGTCTTGTCTAAAGGGGGGTGTTTATTAAATGTATTTTGGCCGATTTCATTAGAAATATTCTTATTTATTAAAAATAAGGATATAGACTTTCTTAACAATAGTTCGATTGATATAAAGATGGTTTTCGCAAAGATAATGCCTTTTACATTGATCTATGATCCTTTATTAAAAAAATTTTTCATAAAATAGGCGTGTTCCTTTACCAATGTGGGAGAAATATGTGTAGCGAATTTTGACTTGATACGTCAATTGGCTTCATAAAAAAAACATTGGAAAAGGCTTGATTGAAAAATGAGAAGTGCCATGCCCATTTCCAAAAATTGTTTTCCTATTTCATTTTCTTGTTATAAATTAACTTTAAGTAAACAGCATATTTACAAATTTCTATAAGATTTTGTCGGGCATTTTTCCCGAAAATTAAAAAAAAATGGGTTTTTGCATTTTCAATGGGAATGTGCCACGCCTTAAGCTGGTGTAATCTGTCCAGTAGTTGTGATATTTATTACTTACATGCAAAGGAATAAATTTTGGGGGCGGTACAGTCTTTTTGTGGAAAGCAAATTTTTAAGACCACTCTAATGTACACATGTAGTACGTTATATGCTGAAATGCGTTTGCTTTTGTTTAAAGTTGTAGGTATGTACATCTGATTTGCTATGATCATCGAATGATCGAAGAAATGAATTATGAAATAAATGAATTTGTAATGAAGCTACATATATACTATATGGGCATATAAAATGTACAATCTTGCCAATAAATATGCAGCCAGTAGAAAAAAGTAGAGGAAGAAGCACTTACGGAAGCTGTTCTTCAGTAGCTATAGTATACAACTTTTTGGTATAAAACGAACCAATTTAAGAGGCCTTGAGATTTTGTTGTAGGAGGCTTAACTTATGCATCGATTGCCTTTTCGCTTCCGAAGGAACAGCTCATTTACTCCAAACATGATCTACCAACGCACGATTTTTAATTTTTTATAACTTGTTCGTTCTATGTTTTAGTTACTTTAGTACTTAAATTGTTTAGTTTGCATAAGTGCTCTTATACTCAAATAAATTGAGATAATTTCGATTTAAATTGAGTGGTGTTCGTACAACTCAATTTAGCTTACACAATAGTAATTTGATAGCCTGTTGGCTCATCTCTACAGAAACAACATACCTTTGTTCAGACTGTCAAAATGTGCGTGTTGGTATTAGGCGAATGGAATGGAATGAAAACATAAAACTTTGAAATTTTTGTGTATTGTAAGAAAATGTGTTCAATGTTTTGGTTTCATTTTGTGTTTGCCATCATCTTTTGACAATCCCTACTCCAGTGAAAGGAAAATAATCAAATCGGCTGATGAGATGAGCCAACCACATAGTTCAGCCATGCGTAACTGACGTTTAAATCTACTCAATAAACACACTTTACAAAGTTGCATTTGCAGTTTGAAACAATTTATTACGCAATTTTTTTAAATTGGTATTTATTATTACAATTTATTATATGATAGAGTGCGTAATAAATTGCCAATTTGGTGTGTGTTTGTACATAGTATTATTAGTGTCTTTGTCTATTCAGCCACGTTACAAATTATAATTGCCTTTTTTTACGTTTGTTTAACTAGTTTTGCCTATAGTCATTTCTTTTCATTACACAAACATGTATTGGCCGTTCATTTCGGCATTTGCTTTAAAATTAAAGGGTGTTGTAAAACTAGCCACATTTGCTTCAAATCCGTATACTTGATATTTTGATGCATACTCAGCTTGTTCCTTGATCTTCATTATGGTATATCAAATTAATTAATCAAGTTATGAGATATGGAACTTTATGAATTGAGTCCGTGCATAAAGTTTAATTGAAGAAAATGTTTTCATAATGTATATATTATTAATAATCTATTTTAACTAAATATATAACCTCAAACAACATGTGGATTAATACGTGACTTAATTTAAAAAAAATATATAAGCATATATGTGACCCGTTCTAAGAAAAGGTGGCTTATGACTCAAAAAAAAAAAAAAACAGCTGTCTCGCAAAAAAAAAACAGCTGTTAATAGCTGTTTCTCGCAATTATTTTTTGAGTCATAAGCCACCTTTTCAAAGACCGGGTCACATATATGGAAGGTATTTTCCGACGTTTACTTTTCCCACAACTAAGCTACGTATTTCCCTGTAAACATTCAGTTCGTAATTCATCAGACGTTATCTTGTTTGTTTTAGACTTTAATAAGTTTAGATCAATGATAAACTTATTAACTGCACCTCTTAAGGAAATATTTGTCTAGAAATTGCATGTATTTCCGAAAAAAGTTACAGCAAAATAAATAGAGTGTCAGTTGAAAACAATTTAAACTAAATCCTTAATATAGTGCTATTAAATACAGGGCGGAAATACTACATGCTCCCGCGCTTGAGCTTCGAAAGAGTTGCTCAAATCTCTAAAGAGACAAGACTGAGTCACAATGGGCATACTTACTGAACACTGCCTTCTAACGGCACATGCTTATAAGTTAAGCCTCGTTAGTAACAGCAGATGTAGAAAGTGCTAGCTACAGGAAGAAACGGTTGAGCATGTTCTGCGTTCGTGTCCTGCGCTCGCGAGGTCAGTTATTAGCGGCGGCAGAGTTGCCAGATCTCGAGACAGAATTAAGCTAGGCCCTAGGAAACTTAGTATTTGCCAAGCGGACGGAGTTTTTCGTAACATAAGTTCTGATCCCTGTTGGGGTCTTCCGTTTGGTCGAAAAAACAAATTCTGGTAACATTATGGACACATTCAGTCTATGTGAGGTATTTATTCACGGTCAGTTCAAACTAACCTAAATAAATAAATAAATGTAAGGCGCGATAACCTCTGAAGAAATTTTAGGCCGAGCTTCTCTTCCAATTGTTGTCGTGCTCGTTTTAATTTTTCCTACAAATTGGCGGGTCGGGACCTACTTGTTTTATGTCGACTCCGAACGGCATCTGCTAGGCAGATGACTTTTCACTGAGAGCTTTTCGTGGCTGAAATACACTCGAAGTGCTTGCCAAAAACTACTGTGGGGCGACCTCGCCTAGAAAAGTTTTATTCTAATTGAAAAAACTTGTTTCTAAAATTTTGATGTTGCTTTGCCCAGGGCGCATGCCCGACGAGAGGGGGGAGTGGGGACATTTACCCCGAGCCCGGGCTTTGGAGAGGCCCGGGAATCTAAAAATGCTGTCCAAGCTTTTTTCTCACAGAAAATAAATAAATTATAAGTTGAGGCAGTTAAGCCTTTTGCAAATCGTAGCCAAGGATTGAAACAGGCACTAAACGAGTTACTTGGGCTAAATTTGACAGCGGAAACATATGGTGATGTTAATGGCGTTATTCAATACATCAGCAAGTTTGAATGTATTTTGTTTTCCTCCAGACCTCAAGATTTTGACAGTTATTAATGAAAGAAACATTATTCTGCAAGCCAGGGATACTACGATCGATATCGAAGTTATAAACTTAGAAAGTTTGATCTCTGATTTAAATCTGATCAGAAATCAATAGGAATACATTTTATACGAATGCAAAACAGACGCCACTGGATTGGGAATCTCACCAAAGTCTCCTGACGTTCGAAAAAGGAATAGTAAAATACATTTTTATGAATGTGAAGAGAACGAGACAATCAACACCATCACGAGACTGATTCCAAAAACAACACCTTTTTGGTGATAGTATATTTGGTTATTGCAGGTATTACCGAACGATTTGCTGTCATGAAAAATTTGAAGAACACTTTTTCTTTTTTGTGGGAATTTGGATACAAGACGTTTTCGAGAGTTTGGGAGATGAAATGATCCACTTGAAGCACATTTACTCAGCAAATTTTAACGAAAATCTGTCACCATTTGAATTTTTGAATGCTATCTGTGCTCTAAATCTAGCTACAATTTTTCCTAACATTGGTGTTGCTCTACGTATTTTTTGCACGATACCTGTTACGGTAGCTAGTACTGAACGCTCCTTCAGTGTTCTTGGAAAGATAAAGAACTTCCATTGATAGTGTTCAACTCAAGAACGCCTTACAGGACTTAGCATGCTCTGTATTGAAGCACCAACAGCGAGGCAGCATATAAATATGTAAAACACGGTAATTTTGATTTTGAGAATTTGTTCATTTTAGTTTAGAGGCCTGTATTTTTTTGCCCCCGACCCCGGGTTTTCTCTCGGCGGCCCTGCCAGGGCGTGAGCACAGGATCTTCTGTGTGGTAGGCGGAGCACGCTACCATCACACCACGGCGGCCGCCGTTAGCTCAGTTAATGAGAGCACTAAACTGTAAAGTTGAGCGCCTCGACTAGAAATCCACGGCAGTGACAGTTGCACAATTTGATTCTTTTTATACAAATTATATATATATATTTTTAAGAAAATTATTCCTATGACCAAGGAAGAAAGAGTTTTAAGTTTTAAAAAAATTGCTTGCCAAGATGTAGAGAAGAATTTCTATGGCGCAAATATGTATACTACGTCAAATCGTTTGAACTTGATTTGTAATAGCAAGTCGGCTATTTGAGAAAAGTAAACGTAATTAATTTCTTGATATTAGAGAAAAATTTGCAAAGTTTACAAACGGCGATGATTACCAGGACATGTTTCTGAATTTCATTTCTTCATCAGCTAGCTTCCCGGCCATAATACCATGGCCAACCAATTCATGAGTAAGGTGACTTTACTCGAAAGGGAGCAGAGTGGATGCGGCGTATCACCTGCGGGACCCTAAGCATGGTCCTTATAAAAAGTGCCACCGCGGGAGCAGGAAAAGCCAGTTGTGATCTGAATATATTGCGTTATATTCGGTCTCATCTTCCTGCCTTGGGATGGCCCCCTTGTGGGAGCATCGCGGTGGCTGTCGTTTCAAAACAGACACGCTCTGAGTAGACTAGTTTTCCCTTGGGGGCCAAGAACCCAATTTCATTGAAAAGCTGGCCCTAAGGGGCAGATGAAAGAGTTGGTCACATCCCATAATTGGGACAATCGGAAGCATAAAACGAAGCGTAATGGAGAAACGTATGTCTATCGTCAGCTGAAAACAATTGATAATTGTACGAGTGGGCGGGTGCTCATCTTGTCTTTTGAGATGCTTGAAGCTGCCTTAGACTGCGTTGCGAATGGGAGGCGTTCGTAGAATGAATGGCCACATCCAAAACCGTGGCAAGATTTGACGGTGTCAGATGACAGCAGTGGGCGGACTGCTTTTGCGAAGATATTGCTGAGGCGGCAAGGCCTTCGAACACAGGTCTATGGTTGAAAAGGTTGACCATAGCCCTAAATTGTGGATAAACGGAGCGCAATTGGAGTGAAATAAAAAGGAGTTTATACAACAGCGAGTTGAGTTGTATACCACAGTACCAAATAATGGTGAATATGTGGGCACGTATGTATAAGTAACAAATAATGCAGATATAAGTTGCAGATAAAACTGAATGGAACGTTTGTCTGTATTCAGTTGCAACATGATCCTAAACGCACAAGTACCTGAGACTGACGAGATGTATCTTGTTGTGCAAGTGGTTTAGCACCATGTTTAACGAAGATGTATTTTGCGAGTGTTTTTGTCTAAGTACTTGTGAGTATCACTGTCTCTTTCCAAGGACAGATAGTTTTATTCACAAGGAATTATATGACGCCCTCATTCTATGGAACATTTAAGTAGTTATTCATGCTGGAAAGACACTTGCACTGATAGATGACATCGGTAGTTGGTTCATAACAGGATGGTGCATAGCGTTGGAGGGAAGTGCCGCCTTAAGCAATATCGAAGCAAAACCAGTTCGTTGTCAACAATATTTCATACGTCTAATCAGATGTTGAGATAACAAAAATCAATGAAAGAGGGATACAGAGACAAGCACGGAACTCGCGGTGGAGTTGCCGTCGTGCAACCGGCTGCCATTAATCCGAAATGGAATGGCGGTGTTGGATAGTCCCCCCGGCCATACCAAGGCTGGTTGACTTGAACACCTAATTCAGCCGATTGGTACCAACTTGTTGGGCCGCCGATCAACGGATATTGATCAGTGTTTAAGTTACACCGTGGTGTTGGGTCTTCAGAGACAGGTACCTACGTAACTTTAATACTCGCATTCATACTTTATACTAGTGTAAAGGCATATGAATCACTCAGCCATATGAATGCTCCGCTGCTCGCTTTGCAATTGGTCTCTAAGTATTGCCTTTTTGTTGCTATTCCTTTTATTCAACATTTAGGTACATACTAATTCTATATGCTATTTAATCCTAATTGTGTGCAATATTTTAGGCGCGCTCTAAGAGTTTAGTAACATTGGATTTTTACAGTATTGCTTTTATTAGCAGTACTTGCGCTGTTCACTTTTAAATTTTTCTCTAATATCAATAACAAAAACAATTGTATAAAGCAATATGAGCACGTCTCGCTAATTAAATACACGTAATTAATTTAGTATAAAAACCTAGTTTCTTGAAATTCACTTACCCATACAACGGCCAAAGCCTGGATAAATTAAATTCTTTGTTTCTTCAGATTGTTGTTTATGTTTATCGCTTTCACCGTTAAAACGCAACAATTTTATTATTATTATTTCTTTGAATTTAGGTACACAAAAGAAAATTTATTAAACTTTTTTTGTTTAACGCGCTTTACGCACGTTCACCAAAACGCTATCAACAATTGTTTGCTAACGACTGATCGATGCGTAGTTTTTGCAGTCTATATATAATAGCTGGAGCTATACGTAAAAGTCAACAATTTATTATGTATTTTTGTTTCACTGGAAAGCGCTCTCATCAACTTTTCGGTTTAATTTTATTCTGAAAACAGGTAGTGAGTCACTTAGTTGCTTTGTTGCTGCTTTTCCAGCGTTGAAGTTGTGTTAGTTTGTGTTGCTTTGTTTTACCACAACATAATAGCACGTGATTCTTTGATACACGTTTTGAATTCTTTTTCACTGGTATTACACTTGTTGTGCCTCTTTGGGATATGTTTTGAAAACACTTATACAACGTATATGAATAATTACGGTAAGGCACAGTTAAAACGAACTTAATAACCCAAATTCAACCAAGAATATTTTTGAAAATGAAACGGAAACGAAAACAAAACAACACCTTTTTGTTTGTGGTGTTGTTCCTCTAATTATTGTTGTTGTTGAAAAAATTGGTATTTTAATTGATGCCCAAATTTTTTCGCTTTTTTGCCTGTTTAAATCAGGTCAGAGTTTGTGGGTATTGGCGAATTAATCGACATCGGAAAACGGTTTCCTTTGCACCGTTCAGCACAGAAAATTTAAATAATGATCCACAAATGGATTCAGTTTGGCAAATGTCTAATAATGTCGTTTTTCTTTGTATTTTGTTTTTGCTTTTGCTGTGTCTCTGTTCAGCGTAGTTTCCCACTTGGTTGTAGCACAATCCAAAGTGATCTCTATTAATTCCTTTTTGTTCTGGAAGTTATCCGTACGAAAGTCAGAACTAGACTGAATTGTTGGCAAGTTTGTTAAGCACTTTAAATTACGTTGAGAGTACGACGATCTATGTCACGAATTGTGCCAGCTCATATATATATATAGATTCAATGATCGTTGATTCGAGCTATGCCAGACGTATTGCTGTATAGACGTTTGTATATTTGTTTGTTGGTAAAGTATATGCATACGGTTAATGGCACGTTGAGGTTGAGACTTTGCTTGTGTATTTATTTTATGATTATTCTTTTTTTTGATAGCGATTGTTGCTTTAAGTCTTATTTTTTGTTATTTTTGCAACCACTACATATATATGTACCTATACGAATTGTTTACTAGTTTTGTGTGAATATTTATGGGAGCGATAACAATTGTTTGCTTGTTTGTTAATTTTTATTATACGAGGGTTGCATTTTATATTTGCGCCTTGACAACACTACATGTGATTAGCTGTAATTAGATGTCCCAGCGGGTAAAGGGGTTAGAATATACCCGCGGTAGGTATGGCTGTCATAAGGGGCGACTAAAATACCAGATTCAAGGGGTTGTGTAGGGCAACCTTTTCAGGTTGCCAGCGCAATATACAGCTTCTCCTCATGGAACTTGGGGGGTGGAGAGGGAAGGATGGCCTGAAGGTTTAATGTGGCCATACAAATCGTTGCCGAGATGGTCGGGCTAGTACCTTAATGGTGCTGTGTTACCGGAGCGTTCCGGATCTGTATCCGGCAAAGGACCATAATCACATCGATAACACTCCCCAAAGCCTTCCGGGAATAACCTTATCGCTACAACAACAACAACGACAGCTGTAATCAGATACTTGTATCGTATAGTTTGGAATTTTTTTGGCATTACTCTTTAACCTGTTCATTAACGACTTACCAAAGGTTATATTACATTCTAGAGTTTTTATGTATGCAGATGATGTAAAAATTTGTTACACATATCTGCCTTCGAACTTGTTCTGTTTTAATCAGCTTCAGGCCGATCTTGACTCATTTCAAAGCTGGTGTACTGCAAAATTACTTTTTTTGAATTACTCTAAATGTAAGCAAATGACTTTTCACCGTGTGAAGCCGGTCCTATCATCTTATACACTTAACGGCGACCCCTTGGAGCGGATATCTATTGTAACTGATCTAGGAGTTATTTTTGATCCGAAATTAAGTTTTACCACACATATTTCAACCGCTATAAACAAAGCAACTGGTGTATTAGGTTTTATCAAACGTTGGGCTAAAGAGTTTGATGACCCTTATTTCACAAAGATCCTTTATACCTCGCTGGTACGTCCTATTCTCGAGTACGGTTCAAGTGTCTGGTCTCCGATCTATCAAATCCATGTTGATCGGATTGAGTCGATCCAGAGACGGTTTTTAATTTTTGCATTACGAGGTCTCAACTGGGAATCAAGTACTCATCTTCCACCATACAGGAATATACTTCTTCTAATTAATTTGCCATCTCTAGAGAATCGTAGAGTATTACTTGGCGTTATGTTCATTCACAAGCTCATCATTGGTGTGATTGACTCCCCTGACCTAATCAGTCAACTAAATTTTGCGGTTCCTGCTAGGGCGTCCAGACATTTTGTGCCTTTTCATTTACCTCTATGCCGGCAAAATTTTGCTAGAAACAGTCCCCTGCGCCATTGGTGCTCGCGGTACAATGATTTGTATAACTGCATTGGCTTTGAATGTTCGTTTGCTGCTTTACATACTGCTATACTCTTATGTTTAGCCTGATATTTTAATTTTATTTTTTCTTATACAATGCGATGTCAATGCACGTCTATGACAGCGTAACAGGTGACGAATCTTGGACATATGCATATGAGCCGGAAACACAGCAGCAATCGACTGTATGGGTGTTCCAAGGCGAGCCTAATCCAACAAAAGTTGTTCGCGCAAGAAGCACCTCAAAGCAAATGGTCGCCTGTTTTTTTTTTTCCGAAAATCTGGTCATGTCGCAACTGTTCCACTAGATAAACTTAAAACGGTTAATTCTGAGTGGTATACAACCATTTGTTTGCCAGAAGTTGTTGTAGGATTAAATAAAACCAACCGCCGAAGAAAAATCATTCTTCGCAATGCGAGCTCTCACGGACCGATTCACACAAGAGTTTTTGAGGACTCAAAAGGTCGAATTGATGGGTCATCCGCCTTACATCCCTGATTTGGCACCTAATGATTTCTTTTTATTCCCGAACATCAAAAATAAAATGCAGGGTCAACGATTTTCAACGCCTGAAGGAGCTGTAGAAGCCTTCAAACAGCTCGTTTTAGAGGTGGCCTCTTCTGATTGGCAAAAGTGCTTTGAAAATTGGTTCGAGCGAATGCAGAAGTGTTTTGACTTGGATGGAGAATATTTTGAAAAGCAATAAAATTATTTTCCTTAATATTTGACTGTATTTTCATTATTAAGCGCATAATATAAAAGGCAAACCTCGTAGTTGTTGTTGTTTTATAGTTTCTACACGTATGAGGTACTTAATGTTTAAATATTTGCCTTTGAAGGCCGTTGTTCTTCTCTGACGTCTCCCCAACACTCAATTTATGGATTTATTTTATTATACTACGATTTGGTGGTTAATTTTTGTAACGTTGATTTACGTTAGTCACTTTTACAATATCGAAAATGCTAGAGCACAAAACTCATACATATGTATGTATATATGTATATACATAGGTATACGATGGATTAACTATGCTTTGTTTTTTAGTGTGTAAATTCTTATTGCGTCGTAAACAGCTGACTGATTCTCTTGCTAAACTGATAAAGATGGACTGTTGTTGATAGAACCAACGTCACTTCTATAGAAATCACACACAATACAGACAGCAACAAATAATATAAAAATTACTTGTTTCTTTTGCTTGTTGAGTGCTCCAAATATATGGCGCTCTTAGTCTGCAGCACTTGCTACAACAACGTATACAATATCGTATCAACTGATAAGAGTAAATATTTTTTAATTTTTTTGATTGATTTATGACGCTTTGGAATTTTTTCTTTATTGCTTTTTATATTAAACTTGTTTTTTAAATAGTTTTTTTTTTTAATATTTTTTATTGTTTTTATGTTTCTAAGCTGTTTGTTTGGTTTTATTTAATTACTTATTTCAGTGTTTGTTTTGTGTTTTGATGCGCGTTCTTTAGTTCTTTTTAACATTTTTTCTCAATTGTTAATTTTTCAAATTTTGAGAAATACGTACTACTTTATTTTGAAAATTTTCTCTTCAGTTCTTATTAATTGGACCAACTTTTATAAATTCAAATAAACTATAATATTATATATTTTGCACTTTTTACACATTTATACCTCAAACTGTATAGTTCTCCTTCCCAATGTTCCTGTCGCGCACTGAAAAGAGTAGAAAAGAAGCAAATTAATGGAAGCGAAATGTCAATTATTAAAAATAAAAAAAAAACATAAAAAACAATTAAGCATGCAGCTATGGAATCATAACATACGATCACGTATCAAAAACTATTTTTACTCAAGCGATACAAATTAGGCTATGCAACTATTAAAAAAAAAAATAATATATTATTATTATTTTTTTTTTAATAATGTATTATTTATGGACACCCCCGGCGGGTTAGGCGGTTAGAATATACCCGCTTTAGGTATGCCTCTCGTAAGAGGCGACGAAAATACCAAATAGATTCAAGGGGTTGTGTAGCGCAACCCTTTCAGGTTGCCAGCGCAATACATAGCTTCTCCAAACCCAATTGTCAACCTCACCTATCCGTGGTGCATCCTGTTACATTAACAACCGAGGGTCTGGCGACTCCGACCTCCTCATGGATCTAGGGGGTGGGAGGTCGCATGTGTTCATAACAACGTACCGGAACGTACCGGATCTGCATCCGGCCTAGGACCATCAACAGCGATAACACTCCCCAAGACCTTCGGGGAGTACCCTGCGCTACAACAAAAACATATATTATGGATCTAGTGAGTACGCGTTGTCCCTTGTTCACATATTTCATTAATCTGATTCACCATTTCGGAGTTATTGTGTGGCGCAACTAACAGCTGATCGCTCAAAACTAGCTCACACACATGCATTACTAACTCCATATTACGTAAATCTAAAAATAAAAATCAAGTTAAATTTTTAAACAGATGGAATAAATAGCATTGAGGATACCTTATTTGCAATAATTAAGAGAATATGTTTGCTTATCTTCAAGTATTTAGTTGTTTTTCTACATTTATCTGTAATATTGATACAAAGATTGAAAGTATATTGATGCAATGCAACTCTGCTCCATTCTTCATTCCACTATATTCGACTGCGTTCTTTTTAGAGTTGTGCTTTTTCGTTCATTTCAGAGATTCGGTTCCTTCGTTCTTTTTCTGATGAACGAACAACCCTACAAGAACACTGACTATCATATGACTATCATCTGATTGTCAGCAATGTCAACCTAACGATCAGCGCCTCATACAAACTTTCTATCACAAACTTAAGGGGACTTGCGCAAATGTGATGTAAACAACTGTGTACGTGTGAGCTTTTGTCTCCTTCTTATACACCAACATGGCCTACTGATTAAGTATATAGCCGTACTGCTCACTCTCATTCCTTTTCCTGGATCAGTGCTGACACTCTAACTATCAAAAAGTGTCATAAATGATAGTTTACTGTAGATATCAGGTTTAATTGTTATACTATCATAAATGACCATTGTTATATTCCGCCAAAAATGAAACAATGCTTTTTATACTCAGTTGAGCAGAGCTCACAGAGTATATTAAGTTTGATTGGATCGAAAAAAAATTTGATTGAGCCATGTCCGTCCGTCCGTCCGTCCGTCCGTCCGTTAACACGATAACTTGAGTAAATTTTGAGGTATCTTGATGAAATTTGGCATGTAGGTTCCTGAGCGCTCATCTCAGATCGCTATTTAAAATGAACGATATCGGACTATAACCACGCCCACTTTTTCGATATCGAAAATTTCGAAAAACCGAAAAAGTGCGATAATTCATTACAAAAGACAGATAAAGCGACGAAACTTGGTAGATGGGTTGAGGTTATGACGCAGAATAGAAAATTAGTAAGATTTTGGACAATGGGCGTGGCACCGCCCACTTTAACAAGAAGGTAATTTAAAAGTTTTGCAAGCTGTAATTTGGCAGTCGTTGAAGATATCATCATGACATTTGGCAGGAACATTACTACTATTATTATATATGTGCTAAATAAAAATTAGCCAAATCGGATGAAGAACACGCCCACTTTTTAAAAAAAATTTTTTTAATTCAAATTTTAACAAAAAATTTAATATCTTTACTGTATATAAGTAAATTAAGTCAAAATTCAACTCCAGTAATGATATGATGCAACAAAATACAAGAATAAAAGAAAATTTCAAAATGGGAGTGGCTCCGCCCATTTTCATTTAGTTTGTCTAGAATACTTTTATTGCCATAAGTCGAACAAAAATTTACCAATCCTTCTCAAATTTGGTATGAGCATAGATTCTATGACGATAACTGTTCTCTGTGAAAATGGGCGAAATCGGTGGAAGCCACGCCCATTTTTTATACACAGTCCACCCTCTGTCCTTCCGCTCGACCGTTAACACAATAACTTGAGCAAAATCCGATATATCTTTACTAAACTTAGCCCACGTACTTATCTGAACTCACTTTATCTTGGTATAAAAAATGGCCGAAATCCGACCATAACCGCGCCCACTTTATCGATATCGAAAATTACGAAAAATGAAAAAAATGCCATAATTCTATACCAAATACGAAAAAAGGGATGAAACATGGTAACTGGATTGGTTTATTGACGCAAAATATAACTTTGGAAAAAACTTTGTAAAATGGGTGTGACACCTACCATATTAAGTAGAAGAAAATGAAAAAGTTCTACAAGGCGAAATCAACAGCCCTTGGACCCTTGGCAGGAATACTGTTAGTGGTATTGCATATATAAATAAATTAACAGTACCCGACAGATGTATTTCTGGATCACCTGGTCAAAATTTGGTCGATATCGCGAGAACGCCTTCACATATACATCTAAGGGCCACTCGCTTTTAAAACCCTCATTAATACCTTTAATTTGATATCCATATCGTACAAACACATACTAGAGTCACCCCTGTCCCACCCTAATGGCGATATCTCGAAAAGGCGTCCACCTATAGACCTAATGCCCACTCCCTCTTAAAATGCTCAGTAACACCTTTCGTTTGATACCCATATCGTACAAACATTCTAGAGTCACCCCTGGCCCACCCTAATGGCGATATCTCGAAAAGGCGTCCACCTATAGACCTAATGTCCACTCCCTCTTAAAATGCTCAGTAACACCTTTCGTTTGATACCCATATCGTACAAACATTCTAGAGTCACCCCTGGCCCACCCTAATGGCGATATCTCGAAAAGGCGTCCGTCCACCTATAGACCTAATGCCCACTCCCTCTTAAAATGCTCAGTAACACCTTTCGTTTGATACCCATATCGTACAAACATTCTAGAGTCACACCTGGCCCACCCTAATGGCGATATCTCGAAAAGGCGTCCACCTATAGACCTAATTCCGACTCCCTCTTAAAATACTCAGTAATACCTTTCGTTTGATACCCATATCGTACAAACATTCTAGAGTCACCCTTGGTCCACCTTTATGGCGATATCTCGAAAAGGCGTCCACCTATAGAACTAAGGATTACTCCCTTTTAAAATACTCATTACCACCTTTCATTTGATACCCATATCGTACAAACACATTCTAGAGTCACCCTGGCCCACCCTAATGGCGATATCTCGAAAAGGCGTCCCCCTATACACCTAATGCCCACTCCCTCTTAAAATGCTCAGTAACACCTTTCGTTTGATACCCATATCGTACAAACATTCTAGTCACCCTTGGTCCACCTTTATGGCGATATCTCGAAAAGGCGTCCACCTATAGAACTAACCACCTTTAATTTGATACCCATAACGTACAAACATATCCCTAAATGGCGTCCATACATAGAACTATGGCCTACTCTCTCTTAAAATACTCTTTAATACCTTTCATTTGATACACATGTCATACAACCACATTCCAGGGTTACCCCAGGTTCATTTTCCTTATTTTGTCTCCATAGCTCTCAACTGAGTATGTAATGTTCGGTTACACCCGAACTTAGCCTTCCTTACTTGTTGCTTTTTATTTACTTTATTTCATTACGTTTTTAATTTTGTACGTGATAAAAGCATACGTGTTTCTTATTTGTTTAAAATAAATAGTTTTATAAGAATTCGGGTTCAAAATGTTCAATTTAAATTCAGAAAATAACAAAACAACAGAAGAGCGCTTTCCTCATGCGGAAACACATTTAAAAATGAATCACCACTAACCACTATTATTTTTCGCGTATCAATTTGTTGAGGGCGCCCCATACATTCCGCCAGCTTTTGGTATTTTTATAATTATAAGCTTTTATTTACTTTCACTTTTGTTGTCTGTAATGGAATCTTGCAAGTTAAATTTGATACACTTCCCGGTGTCCGATTGAGCTGAAATTTTGCACACATGTATAACTCCGATGACAATGCAATATTACTTTGTTAGAATTCGATAAATTAATCGATAACACAGTTATCGGTAAAGATTTGTATTTACTTTGGCATAACAGCCTAAGTCCCATACAAACAAGCCGGTACCTATCCGTGGATTGTGATATTTGGACGTGGTGAATCACGTGTCACGCGTGGTGAATCTCATCGTTTGCGAAAAGCGGAGACACAATCCTCTGTTGTATTTCTGTGTATAACCAACATAGCTGAATTTTTTAGGCTGTTTAACCCTGTAATCTTTTCTGTAATTTATTTTGCTTTTGGAAAAATTACCTATTTGAAAAAAGCTGGCTGAAAAATATTGGCATAACAGCTTAAGTTAAATCAAGAATGGAAAATCTTTGGAAAATTTGAGCAGATGTGGCAATTTCGCGCGTCCGTTGAACGAAATATTGACAATCTGCTGATCATCGCTAAGAAATTAGCGACATTCCATCAACTAAGCAGCACTTTAGCAATACTACTGTTATTATTTGGCCGCTCAAACACACAAATATTAATTGTGCATTAAATCTAAAATATACAAATACACCATAATAATTTACACGGCCAAAGCCATAACAATTCACACGGGTCATCAATTCTTTCTCTGATTCAAAATCTGAACTACCAGCGCTACCGTCAACAGCTCAGTGTCATCACTGCCAGTAGCGCCAATAACACCAAACTCGTGCCTGACACACAAAAGTCGTTTCACTCAATAGCGCAAGTAAAATGTACTACGCACTCACTACTAAGAAGCGTCAAAAATTCGCTTGGAGTAATTTCGTCAATGAGCTACCATTGAGCTGGCAGGCTCATGACTTCAATACTTATATTTACAATGCTTTAAACTTTAAATACACCTCTGAAGTTGCTGCGCATAAAATGTGTACTAATAAATTCCAATACGCATTATACGCAGATGTAACTGATATATGTGTTTTTGTTTCACCCCCTATACTTATATTTAAAGCTTTTATAAGAACAAGCTTCTATTACTTGTTAATAAAACGAACTAAAAAGTAAAAAATAAAATTAAAGAAAAAAAAACTTTTTTAAAATAAGCTTTTATTATTTTTGTTAATAAAATTAACTAAAAAGTAAACAATAAATTGACTCTAAAGAAATATAACACTTTATAAGTTCATTGTAAGCTTAAACGATAATTAGGCTTTTTCGTCTGCGACAAAAAAATTCTATATTGTACATAATTATATATTTTTAACATTAAAACTTTACACCTAAATTATTAAATCTTACAGTTTATATCACAGTCCTAATTGTTCTTATAAAAGCGTGTTACATTGCGATAGCAAGAAAAGGAGATCCTAAATGTTCTTAATTATACCATCAAAATTTAACACGTTTTTTATTAGAACAATTAGGACTGTGATATAAACTGTAAGATTTAATAATTTAGGTGTAAAGTTTTAATGTTAAAAATATATAATTATGTACAATATAGAATTTTTTTGTCGCAGACGAAAAAGCCTAATTATCGTTTAAGCTTACAATGAACTTATAAAGTGTTATATTTCTTTAGAGTCAATTTATTGTTTACTTTTTAGTTAATTTTATTAACCAAAATAATAAAAGCTTATTTTTAAAAAAGTTTTTTTTTTCTTTAATTTTATTTTTAATATTATTTTCGATTTGTTTTTCTTTTAGCATGGAGCTTTGAAATGCTCTCTTTTTCATTTTTTAAACTTATTTTTATATGGTTTTCGTCGGTTGAAAATGGCGGAATTTAAAAAATAACAAAACAACCGTGATAATCATTTGATTGTCATATGACAGTCAGTAGTGACAACATGATTAAATCGGATAATCTGTTCTCGCATACATAAAATTCCGTTGAGAATTATCTATCTGTCTCACATGCATTATGGTATCTGCTGTATGTTCTTTTGTTCTGTACCAGGTGTCCGAAGCCTTCCCAGTTTCAGTCCTTTTTCATGATTATAGCCTGTCGTTGGGAACATGCGGACATGCGTGAGCGAACAAAGGAACATACATAAATTTGAGTATCAATGTTTACGTCATCGCAGGATCAGCATTGTCAATTACAAGTGTGATTGCATTAGTAAAACTATCAGCGTTTCTTGTAGGGAAGTTGTTATTTTTGTTCATCTGTTCCTTTTTTTTCAAGCAAATTTGTTCACTGCTGCTGACACCCACGAAAAAAGTCAACAAGTATAGAGGGGTCTGTGTATGCAGCAATGCTTTGTGTAGGTATATTTTTATACTCAGTTGAGCAGAGCTCACAGAGTATATTAAGTTTGATTGGATAACGGTTGGTTGTACATATATAAAGGAATCGAGATAGATATAGAATTCCATATATCAAAATAATCAGGATCGAAAAAAAATTTGATTGAGCCATGTCCGTCCGTCCGTCCGTCCATCCGTTAACACGATAACTTGAGTAAATTTTGAGGTATCTTGATGAAATTTGGTATGTAGGTTCATGAGCACTCATCTCAGATCGCTATTTAAAATGAACGATATCGGACTATAACCACGCCCACTTTTTCGATATAGAAACTTTCGAAAAACAGAAAAATTGCGATAATTCATTACAAAAGACAGATAAAGCGACGAAACTTGGTAGATGAGTTGAACTTATGACGCAGAATAGAAAATTAGTAAAATTTTGGACAATGGAGGTGGCACCGCCCACTTTTAAAAGAAGGTAATTTAAAATTTTTGCAAGCTGTAATTTGGCAGTCGTTGAAGATATCATAATGAAATTTGGCAGGAACATTACTCCTATTACTATATGTACGTTTAATTAAAATTAGCAAAATCGGAGGAGGACCACGCCCACTTAAAAAAAAAAATTTTTTTTAAGTAAAATTTTAACAAAAAATTTAATATATTTACGATATATAAGTAAATTATGTCAACATTCAACTCCAGTAATGATATAGTGCAAAAAAATACAAAAATAAAAGAAAATTTCAAAATGGGCGTGGCTCCGCCCTTTTTCATTTAATTTGTCTAGGATACTTTTAACGCCATAAGTCGAACAAAAATTAACCAATCCTTTTGAAATTTGGTAGGGGCATAGATTTTATGACGTTAACTCTTTTCTGTGAAAATGGGCGAAATCGGTTGATGCCACGCCCAGTTTTTATACACAGTCGTCCGTCTGTCCTTCCGCATGGCCGTTAACACGATAACTTGAGCAAAAATCGACATATCTTTAATGAACTTAGTTCACGTGCTTACTTGAACTCACTTTATCTTGGTATGAAAAATGAACGAAATCCGCCTATGACCACGCCCACTTTTTCGATATCGAAAATTACGAAAAATGAAAAAAATTCCATAATTCTATACCAAATACGAAAAAGGGATGAAACATGGTAAGGTAATTGGATTGTTTTATTGAAGCAAAATATAACTTTAGAAAAAACTTTATAAAATGGTTGTGACACCTACCATATTAAGTAGAAGAAAATGAAAAATTTCTGCAGGGCGAAATAAAAAACCCTTAAAATCTTCGCAAGTATTACATATATAAATAAATTAGCGGTATCCAACAGATGAAGTTCTGGGTCACCCTGGTCCACATTTTGGTCGATATCTGGAAAACGCCTTCACATACACAACTACCACCACTCCCTTTTAAAATACTCATTAACTCCTTTCGTTTGATACCCATATTGCACAAACCAATTCTAGAGTCACCCCTGGCCCACCTTTATGGCGATATCTCGAAACGGCGTCCAACTATGGAACTAAGGATTACTCCCTTTTAAAATACTCATTAACACCTTTCTTTTGATACCCATATTGTACAAACAAATTCTAGAGTCACCCCTGGTCCACCTTTATGGCGATATTTCGAAAATGCGACCACCTATACAACAACCACCACTCCCTTTTAAACCCTCATTAATACCTTTAATTTGATACCCATATCGTACAAACACATTCTAGAGTCACCCCCTGGTCCACCTTTATGACGATATTTCGAAGCGGCGTCCACCTATAGAACTAAGGCCCACTCCCTTTTAAAATACTCATTAACACCTTTCATTTGATACCCATATCGTACAAACAAATTCTAAAGTCACCCCTGGTCCACCTTTATTGCGATATCTCGAAAAAGCGAATACCTATAGAACGAAGGCCCACTCCCTTTTAAAAATACTCATTAACACGTTTCATTTGATACCCATATCGTACTAACAAAGTCTAGAGTCACCCCTGGTCCACCTTTATTGCGATACCTCGAAAAGGCGTCCACCTATAGAACTAAGGCCCACTCCCTTTTAAAATACTCATTAACTACTTTCGTTTGATACCCATATTGCACAAACGAATTCTAGAGTCACCCCTGGCCCACCTTTATGGCGATATCTCGAAACGGCGTCCACCTATGGAACTAAGGATTACTCCCTTTTAAAATATTCATTAACACCTTTCTTTTGATACCCATATTGTACAAACAAATTCTAGGATCACCCCTGGTCCACCTTTATGGCGATATCTCGAAACGGCGTCCACCTATGGAACTAAGGATTACTCCCTTTTAAAATACTCATTAACACCTTTCATTTGATACCCATATTGTACAAACAAATTCTAGAGTCACCCCTGGTCCACCTTTATGGCGATATCTCGAAAAGGCGACCACCTAAACAACAACCACCACTCCCTTTTAAAACCCTCATTAATACCTTTAATTTGATACCTATATCGTACAAACACATTCTAGAGTCAACCCTGGTCCACCTTTATGGCGATATCTCGAAACGGCGTCCACCTATGGAACTAAGGATTACTCCCTTTTAAAAATACTCATTAACACCTTTAATTTGATACCCATATCGTACTAACAAAGTCTAGAGTCACCCCTGGCCCACCTTTATGACGATATCTCGAAACGGCGTCCACCTATGGAACTAAGGATTACTCCCTTTTAAAATACTCATTAACACCTTTCTTTTGATACCCATATTGTACAAACAAATTCTAGAGTCACGCCTGGTTCACCTTTATGGCGATATTTCGAAAATGCGACCACCTATACAACAACCACCACTCCCTTTTAAAACCCTCATTAATACCTTTAATTTGATACACATATCGTACAAACACAATGTAGAGTCACCCCTGGTCCACCTTTATGGCGATATTTCAAAACGGCGTCCACCTATAGAAGTAAGGCCCACTCCATTTTAAAATACTCATTAACACCTTTCGTTTGATGCCCATATTGTACAAACAAATTCTAGGGGCACCCATGGTCCACCTTTATGGCGATATCTCGAAACGGCGTCCACCTATGGGACTAAGGATTACTCCCTTTTAAAATACTTATTAACACCTTTCTTTTGATACCCATATTGTACAAACAAATTCTAGGATCACCCCTGGTCCACCTTTATGGCGATATCTCGAAACGGCGTCCACCTATGGAACTAAGGATTACTCCCTTTTAAAATACTCATTAACACCTTTCATTTGATACCCATATCGTACAAACGCATTCTAGAGTCACCCCTGGTCCACCTTTATGGCGATATCTCGAAAAGGCGACCACCTAAACAACAACCACCACTCCCTTTTAAAACCCTCATTAATACCTTTAATTTGATACCTATATCGTACAAACACATTCTAGAGTCAACCCTGGTCCACCTTTATGGCGATATTTAGAAACGGCATCCACCTATAGAACTAAGGCCCACTCCCTTTTAAAATACTCATTAACACCATTCGTTTGATGCCCATATTGTACAAACAAATTCTAGGGTCACCCCTGTTCCACCTTTGTGGCGATATCTCGAAACGGCGTCCACCTATGGAACTAAGGATTACTCCCTTTTAAAATACTCATTAACACCTTTAATTTGATACCCATATCGTACAAACGCATTCTAGAGTCAACCCTGATCCACCTTTATTGCTATATCCCTAAATGGCGTCCACCTATAGAACTATGGCCCACTCCCTCATAAAATACTCTTTAATGCCTTTCATTTGATACACATGTCAGAACACATTCCAGGGTTTCCCTCGGTTCATTTTCCTACATGGTTATTTTCCCTTATGTTGTCACCATAGCTCTCAACTGAGTATGTAATGTTCGGTTACACCCGAACTTAACCTTCCTTACTTGTTATCATTAACTTCAAAAAAGTTACAAATTTCGGAAGATGCAGGAAGTTGAAAGAGTACAGACACAAATTGTAAATATGAACTTTTCAAGTTTAATAAATGTAATAATTAGTTTCTTACAAAAGATGTTTTTCATAAATAGTCCCCCACATATCTTTTTGTAACAGTGCCACACATATCTTTAATGTAAGTGGCATCAACGACATTCGTGCTCACTGAATTTCTACGTATGTATGTATGAATTTACAATGTTCGCGAACCAGAGAGAGAAAGAATAACATTAGATAAAAGGAAGTAAAAGAACAAATAGAACCGAAATCGAAGATTTAGTTCACTTGTTCACTTGAGAGACCCGGTCAATTGAACAAGCTCAGAACGAAACGATCCTACTCTAGTTCTTTTAAAGGCCAATTAATGGTGCCTTATCCACAACCAGATAAAACAGCTGATCGAACTAACCTTATGGAAATCAATGTAATCGATTAATGGTACCATACCACAATGCTAAAGCCATAACCATATCATAGCCAACCGGTTGGTTTTAGGTTTCTCCCATATCCATAACCTAAAAATATTTGAGTTGGTGATTTTAATAACTTTTTGTAGATTTTATTCATTGTTTTGGATACGTTATGACTAAGAGACTTATTTTTTGTGGAATATATTTGTAATTGTTTGTGTTTTCTTCATTTTTATGAAATTTTCACGATTTTTAGGTTAAGGCGCATTTAATCGATCACATTGGAGATGGATATGGGTATGGTTACGACTATGGCGTTATGGTTAAGGAAGTTTAATTGGCCTTTAAAGAGCGGGCAGATTCTTTATAGTACAAAAACAACAAGTAAGGGCGGAACTGTCTGTGGCTGTGCCGAAGACTTTAAGCCTTTCATGAATGGAGCTGAGCAATAATCTTATCCCATTGGTAATATCCGAATAAGCGGCTGTATAAGATATGTAACATATAGATAACATATGTACATAAGCGACATTTTCGATATATATTAAATTAATAATAGCTCGGTAATCCTTACACAGTTTCACGTTTCTTGTTGTCTGCATGAGAAAGGTACATACATACATACATATGTATATGTACATATATACGACCGATCTATACAATTTTTTCATTCAACAATATATGCCATGTATGTATGTACATAACAGTTTCTGACATTTGAAGCTTCTAGCTGAAATTTCGAAATGTATCTAACCTGAGCAATCGGTTGTAAGGGATATATGCTATACAAACGATCAATCTCTAAAAAATTTTCAAGCATCGATAAATATTATAAACGTATTCATTTTGTGAAATTTGAAGCCTCTAGCTCTTGAAATGAGACAGAAATTTCGAAAAGCTTCTTATCTGAACATTCGGTTGTAAAGGATATATACTTTATGTAAAGTACCGATCTCTACGGGGTTTTCCGACGATAAAATGTATACATATGCCATATACGAAACGCTTATATCTCATAAATAAGGGAAGATATGATAACGAAACTCTTTGTTCCGAAAAAATCAGTTGTATGGGCAATATATGCTATATTGATCCGATCCGGCCGGTTATGACAATTTTCTGATCGGACACCCAAATATACCCGCTTACCAAATTTTATCAAGGTATTTTAAAAGTTGAGGGACTAATTTCCGATTAAACAGACAGACGGAGAGGCAGACAGACGGACATGGCTAAACCAACTTAGCTCGTCAGCCTAATCAATTCGGTATACTTAATGGTGGGTCTATCTCTTATCTAATATACCAATTAATTTTCATGAAAGTTATAAAAATTGTATGACCCTTATATGTTGGTCAGGAATTTTTAAGTTTTAGGGAGAAAAAATAGTTTTTAGGCCTTGTTTTCATTGGAGTGTGGTTTTATGTAACTGGTCCCAAGTCCAGCGCACAAGTTATGGCGATCAGACGCTGCTGATGAAGTCCCCCATAACCAATTTGACAGAGTCGCCTTCTCACATTAGGTAAAATCACCAAACGGAATTTCCCTAGTCAACTTACGTGGACTTCTACATACGGCTCCACCCTCCTTGACACGCATCACCTCTTCGTCGATTTTAAAGCCGCCTTCAGCAGCACGAAAAGGTGATGGCTATATGCCGCTAAGTATGAATTTTGTTTTCCAGCAAACTTACACGGCTGTGCAAAATGACGTCGAGTAACAGCTCAGATAGTCCAGCGAATTCAAACACAACAGCTACGTTAGCTAGGCCATGTTATGCGAATGAAAGATGTTGATCTGGCTAAGAAAGTATTTTTATCGGAACCCGCCTTTGGAAGCAGAGGAAGAGGGCGGTCCATACTCTGTTTGAACGGACGGATGTAACCTTTGAAACGGTTAAGCGCCAAACAAGTAAGTGAGTAAATCTTGGAGGGCGTGGAAATGCTATACCAACTAGGAACGCACTATGTAATACTGCTGGCCAGGGTCACATGAGAGTGGAGGGTATTGAGGGCGGACAGCTTGGCGAGAAAGGTAGCGAGTGAACGAATCATTTGGCCTAAGCCGCTTCTGCTTCTGCAAGTTACCGACAGGAAATTATGAGGCATTTATTGCTCGAAGAGAGGGTGAAGATTGAAGAGCATTGGTGCAATGCGGAGGCTTAAGACAATCTAAGTTACTGTTAGGAGGATATAGTACAAATCACTAAAAGGCAAGCATAGGCCTTACAAAAAATAATCTAAGAATTCTAACAGTATTATTACAGAACATTGAAGACTCGACGGTCACATGCAAAAATTGGGCATACAATCGTATGACATCTGCCGGTTGTGTGATCGTTCAGCTGAGCCGGCGGAACACATCTTCTTGAAATGTGACGCAATCTCAAGAAGTGGGCCTAAGTTTTTGGGCTCGCCATGGCCGGAGCATATTCACATTCAAACTCTCAAACCAAGCGAAGGATTAGGCTTGGATGAGGTGCTGTGATGAGGAGATGAGGGCACAAGAGGCTTATAGCCGCAGTACCACCCTCAAAAATTAGCGATCTATCTAGTGCTTTCTTATGGAAGTTTTATAAGCAAATATAAGTTTTGCCGTGTTGAAGGGACTTATATAGATTTTAAGCCGAGAGATTGACGGATGAGAATGAGTTTAGTTACACGTCTCAAGGATTCTGATTGTCTGCCGATTCAAATAAATAACTTTTTTTTTCAATTTATTAAACATTTCGTTTTATTTCGCTTGTTGAGTGCAGTTAAAGTGGGACACAGCTATGAATGAGTTTTATTAAAGTGCTCAATTGTTTATCTCTGAGGGCCCATTTCCGCTCATAAATACAAGTGCAGATACCAAAAATGTTTTTAAGACAAGTAAAAAAACATACTATAAACTAATTACCCTGAACAAAATATGATAGTAGTCTCCAAAGTCATCCCGAAACTCTAACTGGTTAAAGGACATATCAGTCAAAGGTGACTATGATATTGATACTATTGGCCTGAACAAACTCGCTGTGAGTTCTGCCTTCTCGGGATTAAATATAGAAGCAAAACAAGTTGGTCTTGCGCTAAATGAGGCAAAACTAAGTACTTGCTGTCATTCCAGAAAGAATCGGGGCATTCGCACCATGGCAGCAACGTCAACGTCACTGTTGACAAATAAAAATTCGAGACTGTGAAGGATTTCGTCTATTTGGGAACCAGCATTAACAGCAAAAACAACCTCAGCCTAGAAATCAAACGGAGAGTACCTCTTGCCAACAAGTGCTACTTTGGACTGAGTAGGCAATTGAAAATAAAGTAATCTCTCGATGAACAAAAATCGCGTTCTACAAAGTGTCTCATCATACCTATCCTGATGTACGGCTCGGAATCATAGATGGTGTAGAGAGAAGATGAGATGGCTCTTGGAGTGTTAGAGAGAAAAGTTCTTCGGAAGATGTATGGTTCTGTCCATGATGCCGACGGCGAGTACCGGAGGAGGTATAATGATGAGCTTTATGCAGATATGACGAAAGTGCAGCGAATAAAAACCCTCGATGGCTAGATCATGTTATGCGAATGGACAAGGACGCTCCGGCTAAGAAAGTATTTCAGTCGACAACGCAGTTCGGAAACACAGGAACTGAGTTGAGTGAGGCAGATGGAGGAAGATTTGACCTCCCTTGGTGCTCCCAATTGACGTCAGTTATCGCGAAACAGTTATGTGTATATATCTTTTTTCACGGTATGAGGGAATCCTGAATGTAAGCGTAAAGTGTAAAGTGTGAGCATTGGCGTAGTCTTTGTAAGTGGTATGCTAAATGGGGGATATATGTAGAATGTAAACGCAGGCATAATATAAGGGATTGGTTTGCTGTAGGGGGAAATACAAAATGTAAGCGTAGTCTGCACTGTACTTAAACAAAGATTTTGTTCCCAAAAATCGGATAAATAAACCTTACAATTTACTCCAGGAAATAGCCCTTAGTGTGTGGAATTGGTAAGCTCTATGAGAGAATCTAATGTAAGCGTGAGTGCAGTCTCCGTGTAAACGATTCATTATCGATGACTCATCGGTTAAAACTTTGCTATAAACTTGATGACATATCTGTAACCCAGCTATAATAAGTATGCAAGCACACAATAAGCAGCCGATGACTTGGCGATAATAAGTCGATAACCAACCGATAACTCGACAATAATTGTTGGGGTCCAATGAAGCGTGATCCAGATACGGATAGAAATTTAACATGAAAATGCGATAAAAATGTGATCCATATAGATAAATTTGTTGTTGCATTTGCATGTTAAATGTTTATTGGCATCTGGGTAAGTATTCATTGGAACGCTAGGAATAATTCCATAATAAAACAATAAATTGTCGGTATCGATTGTGACAGATAAGAATCCGACGAGGCTCTTCCCAAAGAGCCCAATATTATTTGCGTCTGGTAAAGTTACCTCTTTTGTGGCTAAACGTCAACTCCTGCGAGAGCTCTAGTTAACTTAAAAAAATATGTGTTTTCTGATGAAAATGCATGATTACACATTGAACTTGAAGAGTACTTTGTACTCATGCTGATTAAGATTGAACTATTTGCCTAAGTAACCTCTTTTTCCAAGATATTTTGTTTTTGTTTTTAAAATAACAAATAAAAATATGTTATCGATTTAAACGAAATAATTCTCATAATATGCCCATTTAAGACTACTTGTTGTTGTTGTTGTTGTAGCGATAAGGACACTCCCCGAAGGCCTTGGGAAGTGTTATCGATGTTGATGGTCCTTTTCCGGATTCAGATCCAGTACGTTCCGGTAACAAGCACCATTAAGGTACTAGCCCGACTATCTCTGGAACGAAGGCCATCACGCCCTCCCCTTCGTTATATCAATAAGCAACTTGGAGTCGCCAGAGCCTCCACTGTCAAAGAAACAGGATTCGCCACAGGTTGACAGATGGGTTGGAGAATCTATATATTGCGCTGGCAACCGCTTCAATTAATTTGGTATTTTAGTCGCCTCTTACGACAGACATACAGGCGGGTATATTCTTAGCCCTCTAACCCGCTACTTACGCCACGATTCTAGTGTGGTAACAACAATCTTCACCATGGTAACGAAATCATGTGGAAACTTTTACAACCTTTTGGTATTCTATCCGCGAAAGTAGCCGGATAATTTTTTTCTAAAAGTAGGTGGTTACATCGAAATAACCACACAACAGCTGTTGTTTAGAAAAGGGAAAAACTGAAAAATAAAGAATTGTAAGCGCAAATAAGTAAAGATAATAGTAAAAAAGTGTTGCCTCTTTCTATATATTATATATTTGTTAACTTATGTACTTTCACAGAATAAATTACAATATAACTATGTAAAATCGTATGCATGTATGTACATATATACACATCGTCTCGTTTATTCGTTAACCTCGTATCTACGAGAGACACATTTTCGGTAAAGCCATGGCGGAATCATACAAGGTGGCAGCATGGTGACATACCTACAAACATAAATAAAAATTCCATATACTTTGTTTTTGTAAATTCGATGGACGAATGTCAAAATCGTACTGCGCCGGAAGTTGATGTATCAAATCAAATAAAAAAGCTTATATTCAGCTGTCGCATGCTGCCACTTTGTATCGTTCCGCCATGGATAAAGCGAAGAAACCAACTTTTAAATTTCACCACAGACATTGGTGAGTTCTTCGGTGATGACAGCGTTACCACTTTGGCCAGAATCGCGAATAAAAGAACTGGTAAAGATTTTCGGTTACATAATAATCTGGGTATTATTTTACCGGTAACGCTCAGAATCGGCCCGTTAATGTCTAATTGTAGCCCATGAAGAGGAATCGCGGATAATTACATATGTGTTGTGACGAATATTACCATCGCTAAGTGATACTAGTATCCCTTAAGCGCCAAATACACGAGACGAACATTTCCGCGAACATTCCGGTTATGTCATGTTTCTGCGACCTTTTCTGTCGTGTATGGTGGTGTTTGCCAGTTAGCGCAAATGTTCGCCAAAAATCAAAATATTTTAATTTTTGGCGAACATTTGCGCGAACTGTTCGTGCGTGTATGGCGAAATAGCTCATAATCGTAGTAATTTCTGAACGGAACAGACGTGCGCGGAAAAGTAAAATGGACAATAAAAAATTTCTGAGTGAATTTATTGAAATGTACTAATGTTCAGCCAAAAGTTCGTATGGTGTATGGTCAAAGCTGCGAACAAGATTGCGGAATGTTCGCGGAAATGTTCGTGTCGTGTATTTGGCGCCTTAGCTGATACCACTCGTATGTACGTAAACAAAACAATCATCATACACACATACATACAAGGCAGTGGAGAGATACTCTCAAACGCATGTCATCATCAGCCGAGGTAGTACTCACATATACACACGCATCTAGCTACAAACTACAAATATTCATGTGTATGGCTGGTAACCAAGCATGAAGTTCACGAAATTACTAGACCTAAGGAAAATGGGTGAACGAGGAAACCAAGATCATAAAAGCAGCGCAAGCTGAGGCATGACTACGCAGTTTGATTTAAAATCGCAATTAGTTGTGAAGCAAGTACTTCACAACACACTCAAAGTTGTCCAATAAAGACCATTTTGCATTATTGAATATTGGAGTTATTTATTCAACGATTCGAACGTTAGCAGAAGGTTTGGAATAAGGGAAAATTTACTAAATTCGTTACAGTATGTATATTTACACACCAGTAAAGAATTTTTTGCGTTGCATGAATTGCGGTTCATATTTGCCCACCTAGATCAAAACGGAGATAACTCAAACATCTAAAATTTCTATGTTATGAGTACTTTCGAGAAAAGGCTTTGTTACAAATGAAAATTGCATTGACTCAAATAGGGGAGGCAATCAGTTTTTCGCGTTTTCTGAACATTGCGATTTTTTTAGTTGATCGCTGTTTTATTCTAGGTATTCGATATGTACATTTTCTTCAGAAAACAAAAGCGCATTTCATACCCTTTATTTTGTTTATATTTATGCTTATGCTTAGATTTCATTTATGTATAAACAAAAAGATCTTATAGCTAAAATTCCCAACGTCAATTTTTTTTTATTTTCAGCTTTGTTGTTGTATAAACAATTAATGGTAAATGGCGCAATATATTTTTGTATAGTGAATTTTTGCTCTGAAACTTGTCAGCTTGTTTACATTTGAACATTCTACAAATTGAACAAAACAAAACCCAATAAGATGAGTGAAAGTGGACAGCAGGTAAATATTGTTGCACAATTAAACAAATACCTATGTAGATATGTATGCATAACTGTATGTATGAACATAATGCAATATTTTGGCTTGTAGGTAATTGTGTCGAGAAAATTTAAGAAAATATTGATCATTTCGACAATATTTTTGGGTTGCTCTGCGAATAAAAAAATGAAAGGAAAATTTTTTAGATATTTTTCCGTCACAAAATCAGCTTTAAAAAAGTTAAATACCTACCTTCGAAAATTAAATTAATTTTATTTTTCTCATTTCAAATTACTGGCTAAATCGGGTGTGGTTAGAGTAAACCTCCCGTCAATTAGGGTAGCGTAATACCATATTTATATTTTTTGAATGAAAAGATTAGTGCACTTCTAGTTCGTTCAGTCCATCGAACTAGTTCTTTCGGCTCTTAGTTCGGTCACCTAATTGAACTATTGTTGAACCAATTGAACTAGTGGGGAATATTTAGAATAAGGTGCCACGATTTTCCAACTTTTCTTTTTTTCGAGGGGTGTCGGGGGTCCTAAAAATCACAAAATTATCATCCGCAACTCTAGGAAACTCTTAGTTTATGAAATATAAGCCTTTTAATTTCTAAATTTAGTAAAATTTCAACTTAAGTCCTGCAATTAAAATTCGGGTCGCACATGTCGATAGCGATATCAAAAGACGCGTATTTGCGTCAAGATTCAGAATCCGAAAGCAGAACTACATTTTTTATCTCGTTTAAAAGTTATTCGCGGAAAACCCGTCGGTACCATTGTCGCTTTTTTCGTTGTTGCAATTAAACAAACGAAAACAAATGAAGGTGGTGAATAGTGTTGCCAGCTCCGCAACAATATATTTTTAACTTGATAGAAGATTATAAGGTTGATAAGGTGGTGACACGTCGACATAAATGCAAACAAACATACACTATCAATGTATTTTGTTTTGTAATTCTCTGAATAATTTGAATAATTTGAAATTAATGTATTTAATTGGAACAAGTGCAGAATACCTACATTTGTCAAAAAAAATAAAAAAATAAAAAAAATGGACTTTATAGAGATTTTTATGCTGATTCCAACGGTAATTCTGCGTAGAACACCTTTCTGCATAGGCGGCCTTCGGCCACGCTTATAAAAAATAACCCTGGGCTACGCCATGCTAAGTCCGGGTGTGTGGTATAACCGCCACGGTGATGTCCTTCTGCGTAGTTCAATTATTAAAAGTGTTTTACAAAAACAAAATATATTAATAGCGTATGTTTGTTTGCATTTATGTCGACGTGCCACCACCTGATAATGTTCTACCAAGATAAAAAGATATTGTTGCGGAGCTGGCAACACTATTCACCACCGTCATTTGTTTAATTGCAACAACGAAAAAAGCGACAATAGTACCGACGGGTTTTCCGCGAATAACTATTAAACGAGATAAAAAATGTAGTTTCTGCTTTCGGATTCTGAATCTTGACGCAAATACGCGTCTTTTGATACCGCTATCGACATGTGCGACCCGAATTTTAAGTGCAGGACTTAAGTTGAAATTTTACTAAATTTGGAAATTAAAAAGCTTATATTTCATAAACTAAGAGTTTCCTAGAGTTACGGATGATAATTTTGTGATTTTTAGGACCCCCTCTACCCCTACAAATCAGCAAAAGTTTGAAAATCGTGGCACCTTATATAAAATCCAACCCGAACTAGTTCAATAGTTCAATTCGGAAGTCAAATCTACTCACTGCCTGATTTAAACATCATATATGTATGCCGCCAGCAGCACTTATAGAAATTCGGCAGTACTTGCATTTCATTTTGTTTTCTTCACGCCTTTCTTTAAAGTGCTTTCATATTTCACTTCGCTTTGACATATGGAACAAATCACTATGTATTAAGCACACATTTTTCTAGTTAAATTTATGAAAGCAAAATGGAAACACTTACTATTATTAAATTGTAAAACTTCACAAAATTACGATATGGTGGTAAACATCGTGAAATTCGAGCAGCTGTTTTAATTTTGACAAAGAAGTGAGTTGCCATACATGTTGAAATTTTAATTTGCAAAGTTGCCACATAAAAGTTTAGTTCACTTTAAGGAACGAACTTGCCAACTAGTTCAATTAAAAGATCTAGTTCTTTCGTTCTTTAGTTCAATAGATACCCCAAGCCTAATACATACCTATGAGTACATATTGCCAGCTAATAAATAGACTCGTGATATTCATTAAAAACATTAATTTGTTACTCAAATCGTCGTCCTTAGTAGATACAGTTTAATGTTCTGTGTACCGAGTAATATTTTTGTCGTTAGAGTGAACGCATAAACCCTAACCATAAAAATAGTATGTACGAATACATAGGTATATCATATTCTCTCACTACTAACTGGTATTCGTCCTCCTTTAGCGGTAAAGACACCCACCGACACTCACCTGTTTTGTGCAAAGCCATTTTTAACTTTTTTCTATGTAGATTTATATGGAACTATTTGAGCTTAAGGGTTGGGAAACATTTGAACTTCTTCGTTAAATCAAGCGAACTAATGAAATAAACCAGTTCATTTGGTTGGTTGAGATGATCGAAGTAGAATCTGCCTGTGAACACGGTGACATGAATAAGTTTGCGATATCTTGTTCCTTGGCCCCCAACTACCATTGGTATTTCAAATGAGCGAAATACAATAAGATCTCAATAATGGTTTCATACATATTGACGAGAACGCAGTTAAACTGTTGAATAAATAACTCCAATATTCAATAATGCAAAATCGTCTTTATTAGACTACTTTGAGAGTACTTCACAATAACACTTATACTTCACAACCAATAGCGTGCTTAAATCAAAACTGATTAGTCATGCCTTAGCTTGCTTTATGCTCTCGGTTTCCTCGTTCACCCATTTCTCCTAAGATCTAGTAATTTCGCGAACTTCATGCTTGGTTACCAGCCATATACATGTATATTTGCAGTTTGTAGCCATATGCGTGTGTATATGTGAGTACTACTGCGGCTGATGATTACATGTGTTTGTGAGCATCTCTCCGTTGCTTTGTATGTATGTGTTTAAATGATGATTGATTTGCTTACGTACACAAGAGTGGCAGCTTGCTTTATTGTTGTTGTGTCATTATTTAAAAAATTCGCTACAGTATGTTCTGCCATTTCCGTTTCCTTGCGCCAACCCTCCTGCTTTATTTAGGCCCCAAGAGCTTTATTAAATGGCGCTATACTGTTATGACCATACGCCCTGTACTCAAGCTGCCACGAGGTCTTAAGCTTTGTTGCAGTTGCTAGCGCTCTATTTTTGGCCATAATGTATGCAAGTGGGATGTGAAAATGTAATGTAATGATCTCTGAATGATCCATCAGAGAGCTGATTGTTGATAGACATCTGCCGCTTATTATGACTGAAATGTCATCTGTATACGCAGTGAGTTTGACTAGTCATCTGGCCACAGCATCGGTGCTAATACCTCAGCCTGCGGCGTTCCTCTGTTTATAGATTTTGTGGCTTCACATAGACCCCATTACGACACGATCATTTTGCAGCTTAACATGGAGCCAGTCTAATTTGTTAAGGCATAATGTCAGATATATCCGATCTTGTTTTCGAAGGAATTCTTAAACATTTTTGGTAAAGCACCCTTATCTACATATGAAAACAATGAAACTACATATCTGAAACTTGATTGACGTTAACTCATTTGATTGGAATAACTTGTGCACTGTCACCATTCTACTTCAATGAAATTGAGCTCAAATATGTTTGCACGTTTGAGTATATATACCTATGTATGTATGTTAAATAAATTGCTATATATATAAATAAATATGCATGAAAATATGTGCCCGGTGTAATCGACTCTCATGTGTCTAATACATGTGACATTTACAATACGACTTAATATAATAGGAATTGTCGAGGAATGGCTTCAATGGCGTCAAACTACCTACACAAAAACACATAAAGAAGCCCTTAAACGCAATTTTCATATCAGAGCCATGAAAAAGTTCATGTAGCTCATTCTGTACTTTTTCGTAATGAAACTTTGTGTTGTTTGAAGGACAATTAGGGCATGTGCATAATGTATATGTACTATATATGCATCTGTGTACTAGTTGAAATCGCTTTTAAAATGCAATTTACCTAATCATGTTCATTAAGTAAGTGAATAAGTGAATGAATTATGTACAAATATGACATTGAAAATTATCACTTTAAAGTCAATATTTGATAAACTTTATTGGCCATAGGTGAATTGTTCATGCACTGAAAGAAAAAGACTGGTAAAATCAACTGAAATACGGGTCAATTCAACCGAAATTTCTGTATATTTTTATCCATGGCAACAAGTTGTTGAATCAACTGCGCGCAAATCGTTGATTCGTAATTGACCGTTTTACATACCAACCTAATAAAAACGCATTGCGTTTGCGTAGCGCACGCATATAAACGCCTTTTTTGCCCGAACCGAAATAGGCATGCGTTGCGACAATAGGTGTTTTTTTTTTTAAGCGAGCTTGAAAAAAACGCTTCAACTAGCTAAACAGTTTCATTATGCCAAAACCATACAGATGGTGGAGGTTTATCAGCTAATTGTTACTTTTTTCGCTGCTATGACATTTATACTTCTAGCGCAGTATGTTTTTGACACTCAACCAGAGAATTACAAAAACAAAATACATGAAATGCGTGTGTTTGTTTGTATGTATGTCACCCTGCCGCCACGCTGTTATTTGTTATTTTTGCTTATCTGCACATTCGTATGTTCATTTCATTCGCTCGTTCACAATAGTGCTCTATTTTTGAATACGCAACACTATCAATCAGGTCGACAATTACCTAAGCGGTTTCAACTGAAAGCTCTTAGCCAACTCAACTCGATTACTTTTTATTGTTGCTTTCCATGCAATTCTGTAAGCTAGCTAGTGTTTTAATTGTATTTGTTAGCAACGAAATACAGCTAATGTAAAACATGTGTGCAAACGTCAAACCGAAATGTCACGCAGAACAAAAATTGGAAATCGAGTGGTTTTTACGCAGCAAATTCAATTTCGGTTTCTCTCATACAAGTTGTATGTGCTTGAGACATTTTTGACAGAAAATTACTTGCGTGCGTTTATATGAGGTTGGCATGTTAGTAGTCAAAAAAAAGTTGTTTCATTATACTTTACCCATAGTTTTGTTAAATTAACAATTACTGTCGCTCTAAGAATACCAATCAAAAATGTTAATATGAAACTGATAAATTAACAGGTTTAATGTTAAGATGAGACTAACAGCGAAAGCCGTAGACATGACAGAGAATTTTGTTCATTCGAAATAACCAGCGTAAACTGTTAAATTAACAGAGTTTATTGTCGAAATGACACTACCAGTAAAATCTATTGAAATAACAGATATTTCTGTTTTTTCTAGATTAATAGCGTAAACGTTTACATCAACAGAGTTTTCTGTTCATATGACATTAATACCTGTGGAAAAAATAAAAGCCGGAAAAATATATGTATATTTAAACTTGCGTAGTTTTTTTTATTTGTATAAATTACACATTAGTACGTTTCATTTCTAATGACTTTATTTCTATATTTAGTGATATTAATTAAAATAATAATAGCTTAAATCTGAATTCAAATAAAACTTGTCCCGAAGTATCATCAACAGTTTTTTACGAAAGTATGTTGCCATATATATACGTAAATATGTGAATACATAAATACGCATCATTGCTACAAATATATTTGCTACATACATATTGACACACGCGTTAGTACATGCTCTAGCGAACCACATTGTCGTCGGTTTCAAGTACTTTATTTCAACTTTTTCTTCAAAAATTTTCACCATATTGTTATATTATAATTATAGTTATATTTGTGTGCGCACATTTGATATAAAATGTTTCCATTTTCTTTGAATTAAAAACAAAAATCGGACAAATAAGTACATATGTATTTATGTACCGAACTTCAATAGGGCGTACATCAAATATGCTGGCACGCATTAAACATTATACACTTTTATTAAACGCACTTTCACCAAATTTTGTTTTTTATAATTTATTAAATTTATAGTTTTGAACTTCGCCGCGCGCCATTTCACTTTTCAAATAGAAATGAAAATAGTAGTCACGAAACTGATTCTCAATTCTTTCAGTTGCAGCTCATTCTCAGTTTCTTCTCTGGCATGTAGAGTTGCCACACTTGATTGTTTCGAAGAAAACATGTAGTATAAATTTTTGACATAATATTTTAAATAGAGAACTTGTAATTTATAGAAAAGTAAAGAATCAAATCGCGGGAAGGTAATTCACCACTGGAGTAACTTTACATGTCATTCGGCAAGTTTAATTCTCGTAACACTTTATTTTGAAACGATTCCAAAACAACTCAAACTTTTATGCTGTCGGCAACATCAACATTAAAAAAGGATGTTTTTATTTCTTATTAGATTCGTTCGCATGAGTGAAAATTCGTAAAAACTTTAACAAAATGTTACTAACTTTGGAAAATCTTGTTCGTTCAAACAAAACTTTTGCAACAAGAGGGCGCATTTTTGCATTTTGCTTGGAGGAGAAGTTGCAAAATTGTACCCGATAAATAGATAACAGAAATAGATAAGCAAAACATCTTTTACAAAGGCCTAAAGGGCTACGACGAGCTCCCATTGGAAATTAAAAATTGCAATGAAATCTTAGTTTTTAAGGCAAAATTTAATGAATTTTGTAAGACTATATAAAAGATAGAATAGTACTATTTGTATCTTGAATTAGGCTTTAAGCCATAATAAATAAATAAATAGGTATCCCGGTATCGCATAATTTTTGCAGTGTTATGCGTAGTAAATTCAAAAAAGGGATTTTTCGTTTTGTATTGATAACTGAAAAACCAGTTTTTTGTTATTTTCCGAATTTGTGTGTTTTTTCGATTTGGTGGTTTTCTTATTTTGGTGTTTTTTTAACAAGTGGCACCATCATCATAAGTACAAAGTAGAGAGCGCAGTGGGCGTAAAATTCTCTTTTCTCTTTGCTCATACACACTAACTGTTGTTTGCTGTTGAAATGACCAGTGAGATCAGTTGTGTTAACAGAAAAATCAGTTAGATTGTTTAGGAATCTGTCAATTTTACAGAATTTTGTTAACTTAAGAGCAACAATTTCTCTTCTGTTGAAATGACTAAACTAATTTGTTCGCCTGACAAAGAACTCGGTCGAATTAACCATAATTCGATCAATATCACGAAATCTCCGTTAAGTCAAGAACAACAGAACCGATTTGTTGATTTTACTTGCACCATTTCTTTCAGTGTGTGTTCATACTGGCATATGTGTATATACATACATAGGGATGTATTTCCTGTAATCAAAACCAATTTTGAATCATAGGTAGAAGTTTCAGTTGTTAAATTAAACACGAATATATCAGTCTCATACTTGTTTAAAATATACCAAGTTATTACTAGTCCCTTTAAGTGTAGATAATACCTACACATATGTGAGATGTCAAACAAAAAATTTATGTTGGATTTTCCCATGTCTGAAAACTGCAGATTTTCCATTCTATAATTTTATTTATAATACAATCTTATTCAGTTATCAGTTATAATTGTGAACTAGTGTACTTTTTCTAACTAATTTGGTGATTACCTATAGGGTTCTCTTGTGCTACGTGCTTGCGTCGGTGAATTTACGGCGTTTTGACTTTGTTCATGTTATCACTATTTACATATGAATAATTTTTTGCTTGTGTTTTTGTACTTACTGTTAAAAATTTTCCATTCAAATTGAGATTTAGCTATTATTTTAAATGGAAAAATATTTGTGACGTATTTTCGTCTGCAGTAATTACAAAATAATGATGAAAACTATGATGATGAGGGTAATGATGCTGATTATAATGCGTGAAGGCCGCGGCACAATGAAATTTTTCATATAGATGCGTTTAACACAAGCTTATGCATTCCAGTAACATCGCCACAATCAACCATGATGTTGGGTTTATAAATATGAAGGAACTTCAGACTTGGCAATTGAAATTTATTTCGCCTTGCCTATTCACATGCAAAATACTCCCAAGCACTATTATAAGCATTCTCCCTTTACAACAAAAATACTTGCGAACGTATTTTGCGTCGTATTCATTTGTTATATTGCAGTTTTTAATTGCGAAAAATGTTAGAAAAGTTACCAACGAGTATGAAAAATAATTTCATTTGCAAAATGTGCCAGCACCCTTAGCCGAAGCAAATATCAAATTCTTCTTCTTATGCTTTCCTTGCAACAAAATTTGGGAGTTGGCTACTTTTCCATGTCAGTGGCGCCAGTGTCGCTCAATCTACCGTTCTTCATAAAAATACATACAATCTACTGATAATGCATAAGATTGAGTAAAATGCATCAATATGAAAAATTGCTTAAGTGACGGGGCTTTAAAGAACGCCTCATACCTTTCATGAATGGAGCTAAACAATAATCGTATGAAATTTGGAAAATTTATAAAACTTGAACAATCAGCTGTGTAGGACTTATATATTTGACCGATATTGGCGATTTTTTTGGACAACAATGAATGACTTATATGAACGCATCCTATGAAATTTCAAGCTTCTAGCTTTGAAAATGGGAAAGAAATGGCGAAAAACCTTTTATCTGAACACTCAGTTGCATGCGATATACATATATGACCGATCTTAATAACTCTTTCAGAATACAATTCATGCCATATACGTACACATCCTGTGAAATTTCAAGCTTCTAGCTTTAAAAATGAGAGCGAAACGGCGAAAAACCACATAAGTATCTGAACAATCGATTGCATACGATATACATATGACCCGATCTTAATCCTATGAAAGCTTCCAGCTTTGAAAATGAGAAAGAAATCGCAGAAAGCCTCGTTTCTGAAGAATCGGGATGTGATACATGTCGTATGGCATATTGTATGGAAAAAAAAACTTCAGGTGTACATCCAGTTTCTGAATCTATGGGTTATACTGAGTAATATTGTCCATGGGACCATTAATCTGAAATGAATTTCGAGCCTTCCTAATTTGGTTAGGAAATATATTTGTTTTTACAAATTTTTATACTCAGTTGAGCAGAGCTCACAGAGTATATTAAGTTTGATTGGATAACGGTTGGTTGTACATATATAAAGGAATAGAGATAGATATAGACTTCCATATATCAAAATAATCAGGATCGAAAAAAAATTTGATTGAGCCATGTCCGTCCGTCCGTCCGATATCACGATAACTTGAGTAAATTTTGAGGTATCTTGATGAAATTTGGTATGTAGGTTCCTGAGCACTCATCTCAGATCGCTATTTAAAATGAACGATATCGGACTATAACCACGCCCACTTTTTCGTTATCGAAAATTTCGAAAAACCGAAAAAATGCGATAATTCATTACAAAAGACAGATAAAGCGACGAAACTTGGTAGATGAGTTGAGCTTATGACGCAGAATAGAAAATTAGTAAAATTTTGGACAATGGGCGTGGCACCACCCACTTTTAAAAGAAGATAATTTAAAACTTTTGCAAGCTGTAATTTGGCAGTCGTTGAAGATATCATGATCAAATTTGGCAGGAACGTTACTCCTATTACTATATGTACGCTTAATAAAAATTAGCAAAATCGGAGAAGGACCACACCCACTTTAAAAAAAAAAATTTTTTAAAGTAAAATTTTAACAAAAAATTTAATATCTTTACAGTATATAAATAATTATGTCAACATTCAACTCCAGTAATGATATGGTGCAACAAAATACAAAAATAAAAGAAAATTTCAAAATGGGCATGGCTCCGCCCTTTTTCGTTTAATTTGTCTAGGATACTTTTAACGCCATAAGTCGAACAAAAATTAACCAATCCTTTTGAAATTTGGTAGGAGCATAGATTTTATGACGTTAACTGTTTTCTGTTTTTATACACAGTCGTCCCTCAGTCCTTCCGCATGGCAGTTAACGCGATGACTTGAGCAAAAATCGACATATCTTTAATGAACTTAGTTCACGTGCTTACTTGAACTCACTTTATCTTGGTATGAAAAATGAAAGAAATCCGACTATGACCACGCCCACTTTTTCGATATCGAAAATTACGAAAAATGAAAAAAATGCCATAATTCTATACCAAATACGAAAAAAGGGATGAAACATGGTAAGGTACTTGGATTGTTTTATTGACGCAAAATATAACTTTAGAAAAAACTTTATAAAATGGTTGTGACACCTACCATATTAAGTAGAAGAAAATGAAAAACTTCTGCAGGGCGAAATAAAAAACCCTTAAAATCTTGGCTGGTATTACATATATAAATAAATTAGCGGTATCCAACAAATGATGTTCTGGGTCACCCTGGTCCACATTTTGGTCGATATCTGGAAAACGCCTTCACATATACAACAACCACCTCTCCCTTTTAAAACTCTCATTAGTACCTTTAATATGATACCCATATCGTACAAACTCATTCTAGAGTCAACCCTGGTCCACCTTTATGGCGATATCCCGAAAAGGGGTCCACCTATAGAACTAAGCCCCACGCCCTTTGAAATACTCATTAACACCTTTCATTTGATACCCATATCGTACAAACATATTCTAAAGTCACCCCTGGTCCACCTTTATGGCGATATCTCGAAAAGGCGAACACCTATAGAACTAAGGCCCACTCCCTTTTAAAATACTCATTAACTCCTTTCGTTTGATACTCATATTACACAAACGAATTCTAGAGTCACCCCTGGCCCACCTTTATGGAGATATCTCGAAACGGCGTCCACCTATGGAACTAAGGATTACTCCCTTTTAAAATACTCATTAACACCTTTCTTTTGATACCCATATTGTACAAACAAATTCTAGGGTCACCCCTGATCCACCTTTATGGCGATATCTCGAAACGGCGTCCACCTATAGCACTAAGACCCACTCCCTTTTAAAATACTCATTAACACCTTTCGTTTGATGCCCATATTGTACAAACAAATTCTAGGGTCACCCCTGGTCCACCTTTATGGCGATATCTCGAAACGGCGTCCACCTATGGAACTAAGGATTACTCCCTTTTAAAATACTCATTAACACCTTTCTTTTGATACCCATATTGTACAAACAAATTCTAGGGTCACCCCTGGTCCACCTTTATGGCGATATCTCGAAACGGCGTCCACCTATGGAACTAAGGATTACTCCCTTTTAAAATACTCATTAACACCTTTCATTTGATACCCATATCGTACAAACGCATTCTAGATTCACCCCTGGTCCACCTTTATGGCGATATCTCGAAACGGCGTCCACCTATGGAACTAAGGATTACTCCCTTTTAAAATACTCATTAACACCTTTCATTTGATACCCATATCGTACAAACACATTCTAGAGTCACCCCTGGTCCACCTTTATGGCGATATTTCGAAACGGCGTCCACCTATAGAACTAAGGCCCACTCCCTATTAAAATACTCATTAACACCATTCGTTTGATGCCCATATTGTACAAACAAATTCTAGGGTCACTCCTGGTCCACCTTTATGGAGATATCTCGAAACGGCGTCCACCTATGGAACTAAGGATTACTCCCTTTTAAAATACTCATTAACACCTTTCTTTTGATACCCATATTGTACAAACAAATTCTAGGGTCACCCCTGGTCCACCTTTATGGCGATATCTCGAAACGGCGTCCACCTATGGAACTAAGGATTACTCCCTTTTAAAATACTCATTAACACCTTTCATTTGATACCCATATCGTACAAACGCATTCTAGATTCACCCCTGGTCCACCTTTATGGCGATATCTCGATACAGCGTCCCCCTATGGAATTAAGGATTACTCCCTTTTAAAATACTCATTAACACCTTTCATTTGATACCCATATCGTACAAACGCATTCTAGAGTCAACCCTGATCCACCTTTATGTCTATATCCCTAAATGGCGTCCACCTATACAACTATGGCCCACTCCCTCATAAAATACACTGTAATACCTTTCATTTGATACATATGTCATACAAACACATTCCAGGGTTAACTCGGTTCATTTTCCTACATGGTTATTTTCCCTTATGTTGTCACCATAGCTCTCAACTGAGTATGTAATGTTCGGTTACACCCGATTTAACCTTCCTTACTTGTTATTATTATTTTTGTTAGAAAATATTTTTGGCTATTTAAAAATCGAATTTGCAATATGATAAAGTAAAATATTCGTCGATTTTTGGAACAAATTCGTCGATTTTACCCAAAAAGAAGAAATAAAATCCGAAAATAGTAGAAAGCGCCCTATAGCGACGAGTATTTTATTCCATATTTTTAAATACCAAAATATGTTCTAAGAAAAATAATAATAACAAGTAAGGAAGGTTAAGTTCGGGTGTAACCGAACATTACATACTCAGTTGAGAGCTATGGTGACAACATAAGGGAAAATAACCATGTAGACAAATGAACCGAGGGAAACCCTGGAATGTGTTTGTATGACATGCGTATCAAATGAAAGGCATTAAAGAGTATTTTAAAAGGGCGTGGACCTAAGTTCTATAGATGGACGCCTTTTCGAGATATCGCCGTAAAGATGGACCAGGGGTGACTCTAGAATGCGTTTGTACGATATGGGTATCAAATGAAAGGTATTAATGAGTATTTTAAAAAGGCGTGGACCTAAGTTCTATAGATGGACGCCTTTTCGAGATATCGCCGTAAAGATGGACCAGGGGTGACTCTAGAATGCGTTTGTACGATATGGATATCAAATGAAAGGTGTTAATGAGCATTTTAAAAGGGAGTAATCCTTAGTTCCATAGGTGGACGCCGTTTCGAGATATCGCCATAAAGGTGGACCAGGGGTGACCCTAGAATTTGTTTGCACAATATGGGCATCAAACGAAAGGTGTTAATGAGTATTTTAAAAGGGAGTGGGCCTTAGTTCTATAGGTGGACGCCGTTTCGAGATATCACCATAAAGGTGGGCCAGGGGTGACTCTAGAATTCGTTTGTGCAATATGGGTATCAAACGAAAGGAGTTAATGAGTATTTTAAGAGGGAGTGGGCCTTAGTTCTATTGGTGGACGCATTTTCGAGGTATCGCCATAAAGATGGACCAGGGGTGACTCTAGAATGCGTTTGTGCGATATGGATATCAAATGAAAGGTGTTAATGAGTATTTTAAGAGGGAGTGGGCCTTTCTGGACCAGGGGTGACTCTAGACTTTGTTTGTACGATATGGGTATCAAATGAAAGGTGTTAATGAGTATTTTTAAAAGGGAGTGGACCTTCGTTCTATAGGTGTTCGCCTTTTCGAAATATCGCCATAAAGGTGGGCCAGGGGTGACTCTAGAATGAGTTTGTACGATATGGGTATCAAATTAAAGGTATTAATGAGAGTTTTAAAAGGGAGTGGTGGTAGTTGTATATGTGAAGGCGGTTTCCAGATATCGCCCAAAATGTGGACCAGGGTGACCCAGAACATCATCTGTTGGATACCGCTAATTTATTTATATATGTAATACCTGCCAAGATTTTAAGGGTTTTTTATTTCGCCCTGCAGAACTTTTTCATTTTCTTCTACTTAATATGGTAGGTGTCACAACCATTTTATAAAGTTTTTTCTAAAGTTATATTTCGCGTCAATAAAACAATCCAATTACCTTACCATGTTTCATCCCCTTTTTCGTATTTGGTATAGAATTATGGCATTTTTTCATTTTTCGTAATTTTCGATATCGAAAAAGTGGGCGTGGTCATAGTCGGATTTCGTTCATTTTTCATACCAAGATAAAGTGAGTTCAGATAAGTACGTGAACTGAGTTTAGTAAAGATATATCGATTTTTGCTCAAGTTATCGTGTTAACGGCCATGCGGAAGGACAGACGGACGACTGTGTATAAAAACTGGGCGTGGCATCAACCGATTTCGCCAATTTTCACAGAAAACAGTTAACGCCATAAAATCTATGCCCCTACCAAATTTCAAAAGGATTGGTTAATTTTTGTTCGACTTATGGCGTTAAAAGTATCCTAGACAAATTAAATGAAAAAGGGCGGAGCCACGCCCATTTTTAAATTTTCTTTTATTTTTGTATTTTATTGCACCATATCATTTCTGGAGTTGAATATTGACATAATTTACTTATATACTGTAAAGATATTAAATTTTTTGTTAAAATTTTACTTTAAAAAATTTTTTTTTTTAAAAGTGGGCGTGGTCCTTCTCCGATTTTGCTAATTTTTATTAAGCGTACATATAGTAATAAGAGTAACGTTCCTGCCAAATTTCATCATGATATCTTCAACGACTGCCAAATTACAGCTTGCAAAAGTTTTAAATTACCTTCTTTTAAAAGTGGGCGGTGCCACGCCCATTGTCCAAAATTTTACTAATTTTCTATTTTGCGTCATAAGTTCAACTCATATACCAAGTTTCGTCGCTTTATTGGTCTTTTGTAATGAATTATCGCACTTTTTCTGTTTTTCGAAATTTTCGATATCGAAAAAGTGGGCGTGGTTATAGTCCGATATCGTTCATTTTAAATAGCGATCTGAGATGAGTGCTCAGGAACCTACATACCAAATTTCATCAAGATACCTCAAAATTTACTCAAGTTATCGTGTTAACGGGCGGACGGACGGACGGACGGACGGACATGGCTCAATCAAATTTTTTTTCGATCCTGATTATTTTGATATATGGAAGTCTATATCTATCTCGATTCCTTTATATATGTACAACCAACCGTTATCCAATCAAACTTAATATACTCTGTGAGCTCTGCTCAACTGAGTATAAAAATTTCTAAAAAAAGAGAGACTATAAACTACAAATATACATGTACATATACGGCTGGTAACCCAGCATGAAGTTCGCGAAGTTACTAGACCTTAGGAGAAATGGGTGTATGAGACAACAGAGAGTATAAAAGCTGCGAAAGCTGAGTAGTCAGGAATCAGTTTTGATTTACGCACGCTGTTGGTTGTGAAGTATAATTGTTATTGTGAAGTACTCTCAAAGTAGTTTAATAAAGACCATTTTGTATTATTGAATATTGGAGTTATTTATTCAACAGTTTAGCGATTCTAACGTTAGCAGAAGGTATGAAATAAGCGGAATTTCGCTAAATTCGTTACAATATCAAGAAATATCAATATGGTGATACACCTTCGAGGAGAGTTTGACCGACCGTTCCCTTTAATTTGAAATGCGCTACTTCTAACTTCCTTTTTTTCAAAATTGGTTTTCTATCTCAAAACGTATTCGGTCCCAGTATTTTATCATACACTGTGCGTCTATTATCGCTTTAATTTGTTCCTATTGTGTAAGTACATACACATGTATGTATGTTATCAAATATTTAGATTAAAACTTTTTAATAATATTTGCTCTAGTTAAGTACAACTTATTTTTATAAAATTTAATGCGCAGTTCTTTAGGAATATTTATCCCCCGACAAAAGTGCTTTTGTTCTGTATATTCTTTTTTTAGATCAAAAAGTTTAAACCAGGGTGGATCATAGATAAGTTACTGTGACTGGCGTAGGTTTCATATAGCAATTGAAAAGATGGTTGGTGGGGACACAATGCATGCGAGACATACATTACGTATGTATGTCGGGGTTGACTCTGGAAAATTGAGAATTTAAACTGGTACAGTATCCAGAACGAAGTTGGCCCAGGGTAACTCGTGCCGGCCTTCGTAGTCTGCTTTCTTCTTCTGTAAGGGTAGGATAGTGTATATTAATAACGAGCACGAGCTAGCGAAGGCGTTTACCGATTCTGTATGGATTTTTCTAAGGGGCTCCTTATACTTATTTGGATCAAACGGCTGTGTTGGCAGCTACCGGATCTCATCTCAATGCCTACGGAGATGTTTCCTTATCCCTCTTGGAGGCGGGGCTAGATCAAGCTTGTTTGCTAGGGTGTCCCGGTTTGTGACAATTTAGCAAAAATTGCCCGCCTTTGAAGATGAGATCGTTATCGAACGTTACCCTTAAGATCTTTGGGCGACTGATAGTCGGTAGCGTAACACCGTAGACGTGAACGTCCAATAATTGCGTCATCTGTTTCTTGCGCCTCGTAAACAGAGTGAGCGTGGATTTGGTTGGTGATATCACCAGGTCACACGAACTAAAGAAAGCAGAAAAACTGGAGATATAGCTGTTTGTTCTAGAAACGTATTCGTATATTGCAGGGTTAGGTCCTTTTGCTGATGGGTGGCTATGCGAAGATTCGCAGTGTGATGAGGGAGGAGCAGGACGGTTTCCAATTTTTTCGCTTCTGGTGATATCGATCGATATGACTTACCTTCGTTAGCTGCTTTAGTAGTGGAATTACCTTGCCATTTTCCATTGTTCGGGTATCGCAAAGAACTTCAACGTATGGCTATACCGTCCGGGCCTATTGAGGTAGAGGTCTTTGCTTTTTTAATGACTTCTTCAACCCCTGTGGCGGTTATGGTAATGGCTGACATGTCGTGTTTGTAATTATATGAAAATCTGTTTGCACGACGTCTAGCCTTGTCTACTGAATGAAGGATGCATTACAAATGTCCAGTAGAAAGCGCTCGCGCATTTCTTCGAGTCCAACAGAGTTTTATCGACCGTTGACCACAATTTACAGACACTCGCAGAGAGGTTACAGCTCTTTAGATACACTTCCCATTTGGGCTCTTTGCGTTCATTTACCAACCGCATAATATCCAAGTTAAGATTCCTAATATCAGATTATCAAGGGATGAGTTGTCTCGCTAGGTCCGTTCTCTTGCTAGTTTTGCAGCTACAGCTGGGAAATGTGGTATAATTGAGTATATTCAACCGGCCGGAATAAAACGTGCCGAAGCTGAGCGATGACCCATCGAAATGCGCGCTCGCCTTGTCGGACATCAGTCAGAATGGGGAGAGCAGCAAAAGATTGATTTGTGAAAGTTGATTTTTTTAAATAAGTAAAAGTTTGCCTTTCAGATGAAATTAGTTGATCGCTGTATTGAAAAAGTATGGGGAGATGGTAAGCTAAGGTAAGCATCGGCTGTCATTCAACGCAAACTGCGTATTGCGCTAGCGAGGGAAATGTCTGAAGAGCTGTGACAGTTTAATGCGATTCAGGTGGGGTCATCGCCGTTTATCGTGCATAAAGTCGTAGTGTCTATTGGCTGTGTTAGCTCCCTGCCTCTGCTGTCAGCTGGCAAGGCAGATGAATTTTCTGCTTTTGAGCTTTTCACGGCAGAAATATACTCTAGAGTATTTGCCAAGGGACTGTCGAAGGGCGACCTCGCTACTACCACACCACGGCGACCGCACATGAACACTTCAGTCGCCTCAAAACAAAAAAGCGGCTGGGCATTTCAGTGTTATAACTACAATTATAGTCCTTGTATATTTCTTTGTGACATTTTCGGAACATACGAAAAGCACCTTTATGTCAGAATAATCGAATATGGGATTGAAAAAGTGACTGACTTGACAAGGAATGGCCCATATGCTATCGTATTTGTACTAGCATTAATTCCGTTATAACGCATCACGAAAATATATAACTTTCTAACAATTAGTTGACGTCAGAAGCTCAACAATTCAAATTGTAACATAATTCTTACAAGCACTCGTTTCAAGGACAAACGAAGATTAATTATACCATTGTGAATAAATTGCAAGAGCTACTAGATCGGTGGAAATATATGTACAAGGTGGCGGCAAGGCGACATATGTACGTGGATACAAACATAAATAAAAAGTCCATGTACCTACTTTGCTTTTGTAATTCGATGGGATAATGTCAAACTCGTACCTACTACGCCGGAGGTTGAAGTGCCAAATCATATTAAAATAGCACCAATAAGCTGATTTCCGGCCATCACCTGTTTGGTTTCGCCATGGCTACTACCCTTCAAAAAACGCGAGTACTCCATAAATAATGTAAGGAATACTCCTTTGGGAGTATAGGAGTGTTCCAAAACTAATCTGTATTCATGCAAAAAATGTGCTCCAATTAACATTGCGATGTCCTAGGAGAGGAGTAGGTGATCCCACTCTCGCTTTGTTTGTGAGTATTCCATAGAGTAGATACGTGAGAGTACTTTCCAAAGTACTTTCACTGTAGTACTCCATGAAGCACCCACAGCAGTTCATATGCCAAAGTAATAAAAAGGAATTGTGTCGGAAAGAATTATCGGAGTGAATTTAATTTAAAATGAAAGTAAATGAAGAGGGGCAAATATTTTGTACTACAAATATTCTTATGTTATTTAGCATTTGCGTGAATAAAGAAACTAATATTTCTCTATAATATAGTATGTATACATAAAACCAGTGCGAGGTTGCATTTTATCAGAGTTGCCCTGGTAAAGTTTTATTATCAGTTATTTGTATACAATATTTTACTTTTGGCAACTCTGTTCGATCGTCGTCGCGTCGTGATCACGGTCGTTAAAAAACGAGCAATGATCGGCTGATGGTGGTCCGCAAATGCATTGCAAAGGAGTATTGTTAGAGTACTCCAACATCAAGAAAATGGAACACGTAATCCAACAATTTTTGCAGGGTAGGTACAGGTAAAATTATCGATAGTAGCACCATACGATATTTTCGATAATTCGAAATATACTATTGATAGTTTTCGATAGTATTGTTTTCTTTCGTATTTTAAATTAAAATCCGAACAAAATGTGTTCAACATATACATACATTAGGGTGGTTCCTATAAATCAAATAAACGAATGTCTCTAGTCTAACCACATGATATGGTAATACCAGAGCCAAAAATATTATCTACTAATATATATACATACATATACACGTCATTTAGATGACTCGAATGCTCGAAAGGTTTAATAAATCTCTCCCGTGGAAACCGGGTTTGTAGCAGATTCATAGTCAAAACCTTCGGGGATTATTTTTGCAGTTACAGCAGCAACAAAAATTCAAGATAGTACGTTTTTGAATTAACACGTATCATTACTTGAATGCTGTAAAATTTTGGAAGGGATCAGACAACACAATAAAAATTAGAAGAAGACTATTCTTTGAGATATTCACGTTCATTGTAAACTTAAAGACTTTTTCCTGAAAAACTCAGTATAGAAACTATAGAGAACCGACAAAAAATCGATTTTTTTTCAAAAATGAAAATGTGGATCCTATCGATAGTGCAATCGATAGTTTTGCAGCTCTATTACTAGGTATGATTACTGTCTCTACATCTACCCATATTGGTACTAATGGATGGGGGAAGGAATACATACTTTTATTTCACAATGCCATCTTATAGAGAATAGGTTTTCAGTCATTTGTATTTACGTACATATACCAGCAGACCCGGCGAACGTTGTTCTACCCCAACTTTGGTCCAGCTGCATAACTTTTAAAAAGTTGTAACCTCTTACCCTCTCTTCCTCTTTTCTTTATACCTTTATTCACTCCTCTCTGCGTCGCATTCTCCCTCTTCGTCTTTTCCATAACTTATTTTCTCTCTATATCGCTCTCCTTCTCCCTCTCCCGCCTCATCAATTCTCATCTCTCTATCTTCGTCTATGTTAGGTTAGGTTAGGTTAAGAGGGCGTGCGTGGGTGATACCCACACTTCCACTCGGAAACATTTTTGTCCATTGTGAGTGCCCTCAGTAAGTACAGGGTGGCAGCAAGATCGTTTAGCCCCATTACCTCCTAGCGGTCCTCAACGAACCACTTGCTTTCCCTGATGAACCCAAGAAGCAGCATGACGTCCACCTTCCCAACCTCTGCCAGACTATCGAAGAAGCGTGAGCCCAGAAATCTGAGCATTCTTCTTTGAAGCACCGGGCATCGGTAGATCGACTCCTCTTCCTCCTCATCCTGACAGCTTTTGCAGAGGGAGCTTGTTGGTATTCGCCACCGTTGGAGCATTGGCGCGATAGCACAATGAGCTGTGATGACACCCGTAAGTACCCTTACCAAGGATTTGTTAAGTTTGAGAAGGAAGCTGGTGCCCTTCCTATCCAAGCATGGCCATAAGGACCTTGAGACTTCGCAGTCAACCCTGTTGGTCCATAGCAAGTCCGTTGCCCTGTTCTCATATTCGTCGATTCTCCCTAGGAGACAACTCAGCTGCGGTCGGACGGAGCTGTCCATCTCACTCATTTCTAAGTCGGAACCTTTCCTAGCCATCGCAGCCGCGAGTTCATCCCTTTCAATGCCGCTGTCCCTAGGGACCCAGCAAAGGGAGATATTGAGATGACTTTTAGAAGCCAGAGAGGCTCTACACCTCCGCACGATGTCCGATTTTATCATGTTGGACTCTAATGCCCTTAAGGCGGCTTGGCTGTCAACAAAGATTGTTACGTCGGTGTTGGAGACCACACTATCTTGGAGCAGCTTTGCCGCTCTGTCTATGGCATAGACCTCGGCTTGGAATATCCTGCAAAGTCGGAATGATTGGCTTAGCTGTAGATGTGTCGATTGCATCCCAGCTCCAGTTCCTTTTTCCATTTTCGAGCCGTCAGTGTATATTGTCTCTCTCTTTCTTCTTTCCTCGTTTTTATACTCAGTTGAGCAGAGCTCACAGAGTATATTAAGTTTGATTGGATAACGGTTGGTTGTACATATATAAAGGAATCGAGATAGATATAGACTTCCATATATCAAAATAATCAGGATCGAAAAAACATTTGATTGAGCCATGTCCGTCCGTCCGTCCGTCCGTCCGTTAACACGATAACTTGAGTAAATTTTGAGGTATCTTGATGAAATTTGGTATGCAGGTTCCTGAACACTCATCTCAGATCGCTATTTAAAATGAACGATATCGGACTATAACCACACCCACTTTTTCGATATCGAAAATTTCGAAAAACCGAAAAAGTGCGATAATTCATTACAAAAGACAGATAAAGCGACGAAACTCGGTAGATGATTTGAACTTATGACACAGAATAGAAAATTGGTAAACTTTTGGACAATGGGCGTAGCACCGCCCACTTTTAAAAGAAGGTAATTTAAAACTTTTGCAAGCTGTAATTTGGCAGTCGTTGAAGATACATATCATGATGAAATTTGGCAGGAACGTTACTCCTATTACTATATGTACGCCTAATAAAAATTAGCAAAATCGGAGAAGGACCACGCGCACTTTTAAAAAAAAAAATTTTTTTAAGTAAAATTTTAACAAAAAATTTAATATCTTTACAGTATATAAGTAAATTATGTCAACATTCAACTCCAGTAATGATATGGTGCAACAAAATACAAAAATAAAAGAAAATTTCAAAATGGGCGTGGCTCCGCCCTTTTTCATTTAATATGTCTAGGATAATTTTAACGCCATAAGTCGAACCAAAATTAACGAATCCTTTTGAAATTTGGTAGGGGCATAGATTTTATGATGCTAACTGTTTTCTGTGAAAACGGGCGAAATCGGTTGATGCCACGCCCAGTTTTTATACACAGTCGTTCGCCTTTCCTTCCGCATGGCCGTTAACACGATAACTTGAGAAAAAATCGAGATATCTTTAACGAACTCAGTTCACGTACTTACTTGAACTCACTTTATCTTGGTATGAAAAATGAACGAAATCCGACAATGACCACGCCCACTTTTTCGATATCGAAAATTACAAAAAATGAAAAAAATGCCATAATTCTATACCAAATATGAAAAAAGGGATGAAACATGGTGAGGTAATTGGATTGGTTTATTGACGCGAAATATAACTTTAGAAAAAACTTTATAAAATGGTTGTGACACCTACCATATTAAGTAGAAGAAAATGAAAAAGTTCTGCATGGCGAAATAAAAAACCCTTAAAATCTTGGCAGGTATTACATATATAAATAAATTAGCGGTATCCAACAGATGATGTTCTGGGTCACCCTGGTCCACATTTTGGTCGATATCTGGAAAACGCCTTCACATATACAACTACCACCACTCCCTTTTAAAACTCTCATTAATACCTTTAATTTGATACCCATATCGTACAAACACATTCTAGAGTCACCCCTGGTCCACCTTTATTGCGATACCTCGAAAAGGCGTTTACCTATAGAACTAAGGCCCCCTCCCTTTTAAAATACTCATTAACACCTTTCGTTTGATACCCATATTGCACAAACGAATTCTAGAGTCACCCCTGGTCCACCTTTATAGCGGTATCTCGAAACGGCGTCCACCTATGGAACTAAGGATTACTCCCTTTTAAAATACTCATTAACACCTTTCTTTTGATACCCATATTGTACAAACAAATTCTAGGGTCACCCCTGGTCCACCTTTATGGCGATATATCGAAACGGCGTCCACCTATGGAACTAAGGATTACTCGCTTTTAAAATAATCATTAACACCTTTCATTTGATACCCATATCGTACAAACACATTCTAGAGTCACCGCTGGTCCACCTTTATGGCGATATTTCGAAACGGCGTCCACCTATAGAACTAAGGCCCACTCCCTATTAAAATACTCATTAACACCATTCGTTTGATGCCCATATTGTAAAAACAAATTCTAGGGTCACCCCTGGTCCACCTTTGTGGCGATATCTCGAAACGGCGTCCACCTATGGAACTAAGGATTACTCCCTTTTAAAATACTCATTAACACCTTTCTTTTGATACCCATATTGTACAAAAAAATTCTAGGGTCACCCCTGGTCTCGAAACGGCGTCCACCTATGGAACTAAGAATTACTCCCTTTTAAAATACTCATTAACACCTTTCATTTGATACTTATATCGTACAAACGCATTCTAGAGTCACCCCTGGTCCACCTTTATGGCGATATCTCAAAAAGGCGACCACCTATACAACTACCACCACTCCCTTTTAAAACCCTCATTAATACCTTTAATTTGATACCCATATCGTACAAACAAATTCTAGGGTCACACCTGGTCCACCTTTATGGCGATATCTCGAAACGGCGTCCACCTGTGGAACTAAGCATCACTCCCTCATAAAATACTCATTAATGCCTTTCATTTGATACACATGTCATACAAACACATTCCAGGGTTTCCCTCGGTTCATTTTCCTACATGGTTATTTTCCCTTATGTTGTCACCATAGCTCTCAATGAGTATGTAATGTTCGGTTACACCCGAACTTAAATTTTCCTTACTTGTTCATCTCTCTAATTCTTTTTATTCTTCTCCATCCCTTATTCCCAGTCCCAGTCCAGAGGGTTCTATGTACATTGTATTTTTGACTGTTGTTTCATAAAAAACTAAAATTTTGTCTTACCATTTTGGGGTATGAAAAATTAATAAGATCCGATTCTTAGACCTGTTCAATATGCTCACAAAATGTAATGAGAATCGGTCGAGACGCTTCGAAGGAGTTCAACCACAAACCCTCTGACACGAGAATTGTATACATATGTAAATATGTACATATATGAGACTAGCAGACCCGGCAGACGTTATTCTGCCCTAACTTTGATCTGGCTGCATAACGAAGCTTTTATCTCTTCCCCTCCATCCCCTCTCTTTCCCTTTTTTATCCTTTTATTCACTCCTCTCTCCGTCTATTTCTCTCCCTCCGTATTTTCCATCCAACCAATTATTTGCACCTATAGGTATATGAACGCATACACTTGAGTGAATCTCCCACACGTTGCCAAAGTCGTTAGGTGGATGCCTCTTATTTTCCTATCCTTTAATGCTGTTACGTGTGGCCATCACCACGTGCCACTACGAATCCTTAATATTTTTGTAAACAAATGAACATCTAAAGTTGTTGTTGTTAAAATTTTACGTTGTTGTATCTTGTTGTCTTCTCTTTTTGTTTTTGTTTAAAACTTACTACAATATCTCTTGCTGGAAAGCACACGTAAAAAGTTTTGTATGGGCAGGGGACCGTTTGTGCGTGTGTGTGTGTGTTCGCCCTCTGGGTTTGAGCATGCGCCTAATTTTATGCTTGCATCGAATTATCTTTAACGTTTTGTTACACAAGAAATCATACAACTTTGTACTTAAAGCAAATGTAAAAAAATTAGTTTTTTAGTACCTTATCTATAAAATGTTTCTATTTTGTTTGGTTACTAACTTTACTTGAAATATACTTGCTATTGATTTAGGCTACTTCCCACTCTCTGGCTCATTTCCATGACAACCAACGTATAAACAAATTTTTCCAGTGAGTTTTGTGCTTCTCATTTAATGTATACAGTGGTGGCGAATTAAAGAAATTAAGTGAAATTAATTAGATAATTCACAAGGTCTCCTTGCACGTTGAGCTTCCACAACAATTTAATATCTAGAATGATTACTAGATATTTGGTATAAGGTTTATCCTGCAAGATCACCCCTTCTAGCCTAGACCAATTCGGAATAAACAATACCATATCCGTCTTCTCCGCGTTGACGCAAGACAAGATGCCCAGGTATGTAAATCCTGACGCGCCCGATCCATCAAATGAAGGCAATTTCCACTTATACAACTGCAACATCATCTGCGTACGCCGTATATTTGACGGGTTCCTCATCAAACCGTCTGAGCATTTGGTTGAAGACCAGCCACAGCAGAGGTGACAATACCCCGCTCTGCTGCGTGCCGCTGCTCTCCGATTTTGTGGCCTCATATAGCCTCCGTTGCGAAGTAATCTTCGTTTTCCGGTATAAGCAGCAAAACCATTTCTCTGGACCGGGGTAAGGTGCAGATCATTTAACTTGTCTAGAATACTTTTAATGCCATAAGTCGAACAAAAATTTACCAATCCTTGTGAAATTTGGTAGTGGCATAGATTCTATGACGATAATTGTTTTCTGTGAAAATGGGTGAAATCGGTTGAAGCCACGCCCAGGTTTTATACACAGTCGACCGTCTGTCCTTCCGTTCGGCCGTTAACACGATAACTCGATATATCTTTACTAAACTTAGTTCACGTACTTATCTAAACTCACTTTATATTGGTATTAAAAATGGATGAAATCAGACTATGACCACGCCCACTTTTTCGATATCGAAAATTTCAAAAAATGAAAAAAATGCCATAATTCTATACTAAACACCAAAACAGGGATGAAACATTGCGATTGCAATGGTTTTTGATGCAAATTATAACTTTAGAAAAACATTGTAAAATGGGTGTGACACCTAACATATTAAGTAGAAGAAACTGAAAAAGTTCTGCAGGCCGAAATCAAAATCCGTTGGAATCATGGTAGGAATACTTTTCGTGGTATTAATACATAAATAAATTAGCGGTACCCGAAAGATGATGTGCTGGGTCACCCTGGTCCGCCTTCACATATACAACTTTTAAAACCCTTACTAATACCTTTAATTTGATACCCATATCGTACAAACACATACAAGAGTCGCCCCTGGTCCACCTTTATGGCGATATCTCGAAAAGGCGTCCGCCTATAGAACTATGACCCACTCCCTTCTAAAATACTCTTTAATACCTCCCACTTCATACCCATGTCCTACAAGCACATTCCATAGTTACCTTTCAGCTGAGTATGTGTGTACTCTCAGCTGAGTATGTAATGTTCGGTTACACCCGAACTTAACCTTCCTTACTTGTTTCAACAAAATTCTATTGAAAATCAATTTATCATCTTAATTTTATAGCCACCACTGAATACACCACAACTCCAAATGTGGCAAGTGGATTTTGTCTGTACACTAATACCAATGTAACAACATCTATGTATAAGTATATGTTTGGTGTAATGATAGTCTGACCAAACAAAAATGCGTCTGCCAGAAAATCAATAAATCTCAAACAAAGAAAGGGTCACACACAAATACAAAGAAAAAAATACAAATTAGCACAACCTTTATGAAAAATATAGATGTGTATGTGTGTATAATATAGAAAATAGAAGAAAGCAAAGATATGTAAATATGTATGTACATCGACAACTTCATGTTCGCCCACCTTTTTCTAATGCAAATTTTCACAAAATTAAAAATTGTGTATAGAATTTTAACAAACCTGCTACACGAGTATCCTTCCTCTGCGGCCTCACTGCGTTTTACACAACCTACTAATGTTGCTGCTGTTTTTTCCGATTTATATTTAAAATTTTTTACTCCAATTATATGAACCGTTATAATAAAATAAAATTAATATAAACATTTTATCGCACATATTTGGTATGAGGTTCATCGCAGAAATTTTTCACACAACATTCGTTAAGCACAAATATTTGATTTCACTTTTCTTGTTCTTCCAATTACGTCACGATTTTAAAGATTTAATGCTTTTTATGTTTTTTATAACGTTTACGTTTCAACATTAAAAAGAACTTAATTTGCACTAGCTGCTTTATTAAGTCCACATATAAATTATTATCTAATGAATCAAACGGAAATTCTTTTGCAATTTTCACAAAATTTTATCTGTGTAATGATTTCACCGAAAAAAAATTTTTTGCTGAACTGATTTACAAAATTATTATAAATTTTTTTATAAAACTTAAAAACACTGAAAAAGTAGTTTCTAGTTTCCGTTTTAGCCTTCACAGTCTGCATTCATCTTATTTGTAGTTTGGTTAATTTTCCAATATTTTAGATTTTCACACTTTTCCGTGACGCGACAACGCCTCTTCAAACGTTTAATTTGTAAATGACACCCCCAAGACAATGATTGTTTTTGTAACATTTGTTAGAGAATGTTTGTAACTCGTCCGCGAGTCGATGGCGTCCGGTGGTTAAGGAGGGTAAACTGCTACTCAGTGTTGCGTCTCGCGTGCTTGGTATGTTAGCTTGGTCGACCTCTCAATTCGACGTTTGAAATGAAATTGTGAAATTAATTAATGTGACCAAAGCAAAGTCGAGAGCATTTCTTGATGACAGGATTATAATTCATTGGATTTCCAGTGAGAGTGTTACCAGATAACTTTTTGGAAGGAAAGCATTTTTAATAGGCATAACTTATTCTATCAATTAAGGATTCCAAATAAGAGTTCAGTTTCAGATTTGGTTGAAGGGCTCAATCTATCAGCATTTGGTTTAAATTCAATACTTTGGTAAGACGAACTAAGTTCTGAGAGTGGGCGTAGAGGCTTTCGCTGTCGATAAATCCAGCCGCCACAGCCGAATATGTAACTTCTCTATTAAGCATTCACATTTTTCAAATCGATTTGTAATTTTTTTTGGTCTTAAAAAGCTCCATATTTCCTTCTAGTGCAGTGGTGCACTCGAGAGCTTCGGAAAACTGTTCGGCGTTCATCTACATGTCGTGTGAGAGCAGCGATAGAGAGTAAAGCGGGAGTCATTGGTGCGGTATGTCGTATCGCTGTAGTCGTATCCCTAATGTAATCAGCTGTTTATCGTTACGACGATAAACCAAAAACCAATTGGTTGGCTACGATACGGTTACGACCTTAGCGGCACCAATAATCGATTGCATTGATTCCCATAAGGTTGGTCCAATTAGCTGTTATAAGGCTACCGATACGGTTACCGATAAAGCACCAATGTCTGCAGATTAAGCAAGCAGGTCGAGGAATCTTGTACTTCTAGCAGCAAACTTGAATTCTATGCTCAAACATTATTCAAGTAAACAAATTATCGAGTTTTGGTGTTGACAAAAGTTAGTTAAAAGCAAAATTGTTAAAACTATTGTTAAGCTAAGTTACCGCTGCCAAATGTTGTTGAAAACAAGTAAAGGTGTCTAAGTGCGTGTGTAACCGAACATTATATGTATACTCAGCGTGAGCTTCAATTTTACATTTCATTTCAGATAAATTACTTTTCTACATAACACGTGGCACCGCCCGTTTAAAAAAAATGTCTCCACATTTCCTCTTAAAATAAAACTTGATAAGTGAAATGTCATTGATTCAAAACTATTTTTGCTAAGTTATAGCTTATTATTCTAGTCTACGACCCTTTTAAAAATCTTTTATATAAATGTGGGCGTGGTCTTTAACCGATCCCGTCCATTTTTACTACAAATATTTTCTACTATAAGGAAAATATGTGCACACAATTTCATTACGATATGTTAATTTTTCTTCGAGTTATGGCTCCCGAAACATAGAAAATTGTTTAGTCGTAAAAGGGGCGGTGCCACTCCCATTTCGAAAAATTTTAGTGATTTCCAATTTAATGTTATAATTCAAATTAGAAAGTAAAGTTCTATTGATACAAAGTTTTTTCCGCTAAGATATAGCTTATTATTTTCGTCTGCGACCCTTTTAAAAATCTATTATATAAAAGTGGGCGTGGTCCTTAACCGATCTCGTCCATTTTTTCTAGAAATATTTCTTGCTAGAGGGAAAATTTGTGTGCCCAATTTTATTACGATCCGAGTTATGGCTCCCGAAACATAGAAAATTGCTTAGTCGTAAAAGGGGCGGTGCCACGCCCATTTTTTTAATTTGAAGTTTTTCCTATTTATTGTTATAAATCAACTTGGGAAATGAAATACCATTGATATAAAGCTCTGTTTTGAAAAGATATGGCTTATTTTATTCATCCACGATCCTTTTAAAAATCCTTTATATAAAAGTGGGCGTGATCCTTAACCGATTTCGTTAATTTTTCTTCAAAGCATTCCTTATAGTAAAGCAAACCTCTCTGCCGATTTTTGTTACGATAGGTTTAACGATTTTTGATTTATGATTAATAATATTTTTAAAATTTATTTTATCACAAGTGGGCGGTGCCATGCCCATTTGACAAAATTTTTTCAAATTTTTAACAAAAGTCTCATATCAGTCCACATGTCAAATTTCAACATTCTAGATGTATTATTTACTAAATAATCAGGTTTTTTGTGTTTTCCAAAATGTTATATATATAAAAAGTGGGCGTGGTTATCATCCGATTTCGCTCATTTTCAATACCAATCTCTTCTGGGTCCAGATAAGCTCGTTGGTGAAGATATCTCAATATTTACTCAAGTTATCGTGTTAACGGACAGACGGACGGACGGACATGGCTAAATGAATTTCCTTTTTCGCCCAGACCTTTTTTATATATAGAAGTCTATATCTATCTCGATTAGTTTATGCCGTTACGGGGTACCGTTATTCGAACAATAGTAATATACTCTGTGAGCTCTGCTCAGCTGAGTATAATAACGAAATTCCACCAAATGCTGTTGACAATCTTAAAACTACCTTCTATAATTTAGCGACAAAAGTTGATCAAAGTTTAACAAGTATCGATAAAAAGTGATTACTGAATACGAAGGTCGTTACCGACTCGCTTTTCCGAATTATTACTTGGGCGTAGTGAATTCACCCAGATGGCGGCAAAACATACTTCCGCTTTTGAAAACTTTATTCATTTTTCTAAAAAGCCCTGGCAAAGTTGACATATCCATATCCATATAAAACAGCTGATGCAACCAACCTTATGGAAATCAGTGTAATTGGTCGATGGTGCCATACCATAACCATACCATACCAACCAATTAAGGGTCAATTAAACTTCCTTAACCCTAACGCCATAGTCGTAACCATACCCATCTGTAACCATCTCCAATGTGATCGATTAATGGTGCCTTAACGTAAAAATCGTGAAAATTTCATAAAAATTAAGAAAACGCAAAAAATTACAAACATATTCCACAAAAAATAAGTCTCTCAATCATAACGTATCCAAAACAATGAATAAAATCTACAAAAAGTTATTAAATTCACCAACTCAAATATTTTTAGGTTATGGATATGGCGAGAAACCAAAAACCAATTGGTTGGCTATGATGTGGTATCGCTTTAGCGTTATGGTATGGTAGCATTAATCGATTACATTGATTTCCATAAGGTTGGTTCGATCAGCTGTTTTATCTGGTTATGGATAAGTCACCATTAATTGGCCCTTAAGGAAGTTTAATTGGCCCTTAAACATATGGGTATGACTATATACAACATATACATAAGTTATTTGTCATTATTTTAATCGTTTTATATTACTATTAGATCTGGCAACTCTGTAAACATGCGCAATAGAATTTCGCTTTCCATAAAAAAATGTTCTCCTACTTTATTTGTTATGCATTTTCCCTATTTGCATCACATCCTTGTGATGCGTGCATTTTGTGACAAATGTCATTTAAGGAATTTTCCAAATGGAACAACAAAACACACACATATCGTAAGGAAACTCGTAAGCATTTAAGCGTATAAATATTCAAATACATAAGTGTGTAGAGTAAATAAGTATGTTTGTGTTAAGTTTAAAGTATAATTACCACGTGGCGGGTACGTAATGGGATTTCGCCTCCTACTTCTCCTAATAGTTGTTTTTAAATATGTTACAAACCTTTGACTCCGATACACGAGATCGGTATTTCCCATTTCGGTGTTTTGAATTAGAGCCAATGCGTAATTACATTAAAACTAGTAAAAGGCCATTCCTCCGCTTGCACTCCTCATATTCAAGAGGCATATATTTACCTCAGAGGATACTAAGGTCGAGCTTCTGAACCAGCGGACCTATGCCGACTCCGAACGGCATCTGAAAACATATTGTGACGCATATTAGCGTCACTAATTGATACTCACATCCCTAAGGTTATTAAATAAAGGCACAACAAAATTAAACCAAGCTACATAAACACATTAATCATCATTTACACAGATGCATACAAGCAGCAGAGAGATTTGAGGAAATACGGCACCTGAGAACACAGCCGTATGAAGCGAAAAAACACAAGCAGGTCCCTGGTGAACTCCATAGACAGGCGTCGGACCTTTATGTCGGGAATTGCCCAGTGAATCCAGTACTTGAAGAAAAATATCCAGAACTCGCGGAAGAGGAACGCATACTCCCCAGGGAAACGCGTGTCACTCTTGCTCAACTTCGTTCTGGATACTGTAACAGGTTAAACTCTTACCTATCCAGAATCAACCCCGACATACAAAATGTATGCCCCGCTTGCAATGTGTCCCCACATGACACCAACCATCTCTTTAATTGTAATGTGGAACCAACGCCTCTAACACCCCTTTCCTTATGGTCCACCCCTGTTGAAACGGCCGGCAAGTTTCCTTGGACTCCCGTTAGAGGATATTGATGACAATTTGTGATCGGTCGCGGCTATTAGGTGGGGCGAGCATTGCTACAACAACAACAACAACAGCAGCAGAGAGATACTCACAAACGCATGTTATCATCAGCTACTATTTCGCTCACATATACACACGCATATGGTTACACACTACAAATGCACGCGCGTATGGCTGGTGAACAGGTACAGGATTCTAGAAGAAGAAACGTCTAGAAATTTGGGCAGAGAGTATAAAAGCAGCAGAAGCTGAGTATTCAGTAATCAGTTTGATTTAAGCACGTTATTAGTTGTGAAGTATAAGTGTTATTGTGAAGTACTTTCAAAGTAGTCTAATAAAGACCATTTAGCATTATTGAATATTGGAGTTATTTCTTCAACAGTTTACAGATTCGAACGTTAGCAGAAGGTTTGGAATAAGCGGAATTTCCCTAAATTCGTTACAATATGTATTTTCACTGAGTAGCTTTTCATGGGAGAAATTAAGGGTTATTGAGGAATGCAATCAACGCGAAATGCAGACTTTATCCTTTCCTTTTTTATTTAGATTAGGTTGAACTGGCTGGTCCGTGAGGACCTCACATAGACTGAATGAGACCATAGCATCGCCAGAAGTTTGATCAACGACCAAACTGAAAAACTCTACCAGAAACCAGCACTTATATTATAAAATAACTTCGTCATCTTGGCAAATACTAGAAGCTTTGTGGGACCTGTACTACTTGCTGCTTCTAGATCTGATAGCTTTGCCAATCCTACTAGCTGAAGTCTAAGCCTTGCAAGTACAAAGCGTGCTCGATCGTTTCTTCCCAAACCGCAATTCATACATCTGCAATAATCGGTATAATTTAAAAGCATGTGACGCTAAAAGGCAGTGTCCAGTCAAAACACCCGTCATGAGCCCTCAGTCTCCTCTTTTCAATGATAAAAAAAGTCGCTTTGTTAGTCTAAGGTTGTAAGACCCGCGCATGATTTCCGACACTTTACAGCCCCGCGCTTGGTTTCCCGCTTTTTCTGCTTGGTCGATCAGCTCTCGTTATCTTTTAATCCTGTCCAATTTTAAGGGAGCGTCTACGGTACAAGCTTCAAGTGATGCGCCCTGTTTAGCTAGCTCATCCGCTTTTTCATATCCATTTCCATATGCCAAAGGACACAATGTATGTGGATGTATATTTCTCCCTATCCCGATTCTATCCAGGGACTGCTTGCACTCTAACACACTTTTAGATGTTGTGCTATGAGAGATTACAGCCTTAATTGCTACTTGGCTTTCAATCTAAAAATTCACTAAGCTGCAGCTTAAGCTATTTGCATCCATTGTTTCTACTGCTTTAGTCACGGCTACTAATTCGCAGCATTACGTATACCCTACCCCATTGAGCGCCCTTGCGCCAACCTTCCACCTCTAATCTGGCTCTAAAATACCCATCGAGGCGCATGTAGGGAACCAGGTGGTCTGCCCGTCGAATATTTGATTACGCTATATTACTACGACCGCATGGTCTCCGCTCAAGGTGCTCTGGGACATTGAGTCTCCTTGCAATTGTTAACGCTATGTTCTTCACCTCCAGGACTACAGGTGGAATGTGCAGGTTTGCATACAACGCCGCCATCGGGGTTGTTTTCAGGGTACGTTCTTTTTTTAGTGGCCGTCCACCAAATAAGGACTCCATAGTATAGAATAGGCTGTATCATCGTTGTGAATACCCAATGAGAGAGAGGGGCGCGAGACCTAGCGTACACCCAGCATTATTTGACATGCATAAAGTGCCGTCGAGGTCTTCTTCGCTCTCCTCCGTGTTGAGCTTTTAAGACAACTGTTGTTGTTCTTGTAGTGATAAGGTTACTCCCCGTAGGCTTTGGGGAGCGTTATCGATGTGATGGCCCTTTGCCGGATACAGATCCGGTACGCTCCGGTAACGCAGCACCATTAAGCTACTAGCCCGACCATCTCGGGAACGATTTATATGGCCACATTAAACCTTCAAGCCATCCCTCCCTACACACCCCCAAGTTCCATGAGGAACTTGGGATCGCCAGAGCATCGTCTGTTAGTGAAACGGGATTCGCCGCTCGAAGGTGAGGTTGACAATTGGGTTGGAGAAGCTATATATTGCGCTACACAACCCCTTGAATCCCAATTTCCCTTACTGTCTAGAATGATTCCTATATATTTGGTACACCTGCAGGGTCACACGTCCTAGCTAGGCCTAGACCTCTTCGGGACCTTATACCTCCTAGTAAACAAGTCCATATTCTTCTTCTCCACGTTGGCGCTCAACCCGACATTAGACGCCCAGGTATGTTTATCTCGAAGCGCTCACGCTTACACATGCTCTACAATAAATTCACAATCGACAATCTAGACGTTCATATATGTCCCATCTCTAGAAACTAAATTACCAGCTGTCCAATTTTCATGTTTCTCGTTTATTTCGAGCTTCCTTTTAGAGATGACACCCTAGAGATGGAAATCTAGTTATTGAATTAACGAGTAGGAGCTAAGTACGAAAATGAAGTCTCCGATTCGTAACCCTCGTCCTGGTAAAGCCACTTTCGTCACATCCCTGGCTCTTATATCTATTTAAATATACACACATACTTGAACAATTTCATATATGAATATTCGTTTCAGCACTATTTGAAGGACATGTGCAATGAATGGAAATTGTTTTCAAAAAAAGAGATGGCACATTTCATTTGTTTTTGTATTTATAACATTAAGGCCCGGTTTTTCAGTACAAGTTCAACTCAATTCGTCAGTTAAACTACGCTTAAACTTATTCTGCAGTTTTTCAGTCCACTTTAACTGAAGTTTAAGCTGAGCTTAAGCGGCCGATCTGGCAGAGTCAAACTCTAGTTAACCTATCGGTGATTTTCGTTCTTTCGAAATGGCGGTGAATATACCCAACAAGCATTTTGGCTTTAGTACCATTAGAGCTCATGTTGATAACTAGGCATACTTCTCAAAAGTTGTTTCGAAATAGTGGTTCAACTGGAGAACAATAGCGTACTCAGCAAAAGAAGGAATTTGTAAAATTTATAAAACAAAAAATTATATAAAAGTTGAAAAAATTTAATTCCCAACTTGTGGTGCTCTAACTGTACTCAAATGTAAGATTCCATATTACAGTGTGTTCACAAAAATAATATGAAATATATATAATTTAAAAAATAAACAAATTTGAGGCACGATATCCTCCGAAGAGATTATAGGCCGAGCTTCTCTTCCAATTTGCGTCGTGCTCCTTTTAATTTTGCTTACAAAATCGCGGGACGGGACCTACTTGCCTTATGCCGACTCCGAACGGCATCTGCAAGGTAGATGATTTTTCACTGAGAGCTTTTCATAGCAGAAATATACTCGGAGTGCTAGCCAATCACTGCGTAGGGGCGACCCCGGTTAGAAAAATTGTCTACTAATTGTAAAACCTTGTTTCTAAAACTTTGATGTGGCTTTGCACGGGGCGTGAACCCAGGATCTGCGGTGTGGTAGACGGAGCACGCTACCATCACACCACGGCGGCCGCCTATATAATTTATTTTTGATTAATTAAGCTTCATTACTGCTATCAACGAGGTGTTTATTTCTCACAATAAACAGCTGTTGGTTTTGGTTGTACCACCTTGGAGATTTTTTTCAACCACCTCAAATCGATATGCAATGTAGGATATCAACTGTAGAAATGTGTTGAATATTAATGACGTTGGAGATCAACTTGAAAACTTTTAATTTTACAAAATTTCTCAAAGGTTGGATAGTGACTGGAGAATGAAGTTGGATAGCAACTCGAGAACTATCTGGTTTAAGAATAATTAAATAATGATGTTTGATATCACTTTCGGAACTAGAAGCATAGTTCGCTGGAGAACTTTTTTTCCATGTTTGTTGGGTAAACAAAATCCAGCTGTTGCCATATCTACAAATTACACTGGATCAAAAATTCCAATTTTTTTTCTGCACCAGAGACGCCAATTTGGTCCACTTAATCGTATATATCTCAAGAACGAATTGAGCAATTCTAAAACGGTTTGAAACTTTTAAAATGTAATAAAATTTCTATAAACTGTGCATACAACACTTTTTGCTAGGCCGTGAAGATTCAAAGATAACGAACAATCATTACGGATTGTTTTCATTTTTTTTGTGAAAATATAAAAAAATTTGTACTTTGCGAGGAAGGATCTCGAAAACTTTTTATTTTTTTGCAGATTTGTTTTTTCTCTCTAAGCTCTCTTTCATTATAAAAAAATAAGCTTTCATTCAACAAAATCGATGAACTAATACAAAAGTTATAAGCATTTAAGTAAATATATCCATTTAATACTTAATAGCGAATATTGAGATATTTTCACCAAATTCGTTATAAGGGCTTATCTGAACCCAGAATAAATTGGTATTTGGAGTGAAATCGGATGATAACTACAAAGAGCCGCAAATCAATTTTACAAATATTATTAATCATAAATTAAACCGCTAAACCTATCATAACAAATTTACTATAAGGAGTAGGACGGTATGTCCTAGAAGGTTTCATGTGCTCATACCAAATCGTTCGCGAGATGGTCGGGCTTATACCTTAGTGGTGCTTGCAACCGCAACTTACCGGATTTATATCCGGCAAATGACCATCAATATCGATAACACTCCACAAAACCTTCGGGAAATGTGTTCATCGCTACAACGACAACATGTTTGCGACGAGTTGAAACCCAAATTAATTTTTTTTATCGGATAAATGACAGTACATCTCCTTGGATATGAATTCCGTAAATTACTGCATATGGAATCTGCATACAAAATTTAAGGGAATTCGCTCCATTTATTTTTAATCTAGCGCGATGCAATATTTAAGCAATGGCTCGCGCTTTTCTCGCTGTAGCTCAGAAAATGTTGAGCGCATGGAAAAATATTTCAAAAAAGGCTTGCGGAAAATTTCATTATGTACACCGTCGTACTGGGCGGTAAAAGTGAGCAAGCAATACTAAGCGAGATATTTGCGAAAAACTAAATTTTGCGACATTTGATCTCGAATACCTTAATAGCCACGTCACATGTTCATGAGTTCTGAGTAAAATATAACATCGTCACAATCGCGCAAGATGTTGCCTTTGTAAATATAAAGAAACTTTAGATTTAGCATTTAAAACTTATTTCGCCTTGCCCATTCACATACAAAATTTCGCAAAGCACTGCTAACATATTTTGAATTGTATATTGTTCGAAAAGTGCCAACGAGTGGAAAAAATAATAACATTTCTGAAAGTCTGAATTGCTCAATTCGTTCTTGAGATATATATGATTAAGTGGACCAAATTTTTTTTAAACCGTTATTCGTAAATATCTCAAAAACTTTACCATAGAATTAAAAATAACCTTGATAGGAATATCATAATGCCGTCTCTGGTGCATTTTGGCTTTAAACCAGTATTATCTAGAATCTAGATAATAAAAAACCATTGATGCCGCATAAAAAAGCAAGGGCGGCCTTAAACTTTGACTGAAAACCTGCTCAGTAGTTTAACTGGAATTTAAATTTGACTAGAGTTTAAGCAAACTTAGTTTAAGCTTAGCTTAACCAACTACTGAAAAACCGGCCCTAAGAGCGCTATTAGCTTTAAATATTTTTTTGGAATGTGGTAAATATTGTTGAGCTATTTAAATATTATACGCCCTTTGTGCCAATTTGACATACATAATTTCGAGTTTTCCAAACACCATTGTGTGTTTATAAATTTAGTGGGATGTTATTCAAGGACCCCTAGCCACAACAATTATATTTATATGCTTTTAACATGCTTCTTTAGGCACAATCTAATGATTTCATAACGGATCTAATAGCCTGATCAGTGGCCCAACTATCGGCTCCATGTTCCTTACCCAATAACACTTCAGTGCACAATCGTTTTAGTACCAACCTAACTTGTAATCGGGTGCACAGGGTCTTATGTTGTTGCTGTTGTAGCGATAAGGACACTACGCACAGGTTTAGGGCATGTTATCGATGTTGATGGTCCTTTGCCGGATATAGATCCGGTACGTTCCGGTAACAAGCACCATTGAGGTACTAGCCCGACCATCTCGAGAACGATTTAATAAGACCACATTGAACCTTCTATGCTATTTTACACTAAACGATTTTGGGATTGTTTTTTTGACTTTCACCCAAATTATAAAGCAGTTAATGGTTGAATGTCAAGAAATCGCCCAGAAAATCGACTCGTTACTGTAAAACGACTCACATTTTAACTGTCGTCTTCGCTTTCTCTTCATTATTATCCCCACCACATCATTATCATGACCATCGTCATTAAAACTGTTCTTCTTGTGTTAGCTCATACCCTATGTCATCTAACTTTTCCCAATGGGTATTTACAAGCCACAAAAGCGGTGGAAGATTGGCGCAAAGGTGCAAAAATGGCAAAAATACGATACAAATTCTCAGAGCAAGGAGTGGGAAGGTACCGAGCATATTCTAGGCTTGCTCTGTTGTCTCACAGATAGCTTAACAGTATCTTACTTTGCAAAATTTTTTTATTCGAAATAAGGGTTTGGCAACTTGAACCTTTTCAGATAAGATCTCTACACCATTTCCAGTTGTAAATGATAAAGCGTCAGATATAAATGCGAAAGCGTCGTATGGAAATGAGAATAGTCAATTGTAAATGCGAAAGCGTCACTTTGATATGAGAATAGTCGCTTGTAAATGAGAAAACTGTAAATGAAATTTCGAAAGCATCAATTGTAATTAAGAATATTCAGTTGTAAATGAGAATAGTGAATTTTAAATGCGAAAGCGTCCTTTGGAAATGTTATAGTCCATTGTAAATGCGAAAGTGTCACATGGAAATGTGAACAGTCACTTGTAAATGAGAATAGTCAGTTGTAAATGAGAATAGTGAATTGTAAATGCGAAAGGGTCATTTGTAAATGAGATTAGTCAATTGCAAATACGAAAGCGTCACATGAAAATGCGAATAGTCACTTGTAAATGAGAAAGCGTCATTGGAAAATTAGAAAGCGTCAGATGTAATTTCGAAAGCATCAGTTGTAAATGCGAAAGCGTCATATGGAAATGAGAATAGTCTTGTAAATGAGAAAGCATCATTTGTAATTGAGAATACGTCAATTATAAATAAGAGAGTATCACTTGAAAATGCAAAAGCGTCATATGCAAATGAGAATAGTCACTTGTAAATGAGAGAGCAGATCCATATTTATTGCTTATATAACTTAAAACCGTGGTTATCTTTTTGGATGGTATCTAAAAACTATTTACTTCACTAAAATAATAGTAGGTATTAATAAGGCTTTGTTGACTATTCCCAATGTGTCCCTCGGACTTCGGACTCCTTATGCATTTTTTGAAGAATACACAAAGGGTTGTTGTTATAGCTACAAGGACACTCCCCGAAGGCCTTGGGGAATGTTATCGATGTAGATGGTCCTTTGCAGGATGCAGATGCGGTACGTTCTGGTAACAAGCGCTATAAAGGTACTAGCCTGACCATCTCGAGAACTATTTGGTATGACCACATGCAACCTTCTAGGCCATTAACGCCCTCCCACCCCGTAGATCCATCAGGAGTTCGGGGTCGCCAGAACCTGGGCTATTAATGAAACAATATTCGCCACGGGTAGCTGAAGTTTAGAATTGGAGTGGAGAAGCTATATATTGCGCTGGCAATCCCTTGCGAGGGTTGCGCTACACAACCCCTTGAATCGATTTCGTATTTTAGTCGCCTCTTACGACAGGCATACCTACCGCGGGTATATTCTATGACCCTTAACCCGCTGGGGCGAGAAGTTCAAGTTCTTGTACAGTGGTGGGAAATGGGTAATGATAGGGAATCATTACATTATACTTTTACATAAAATTGACAAATTTTATTCTTACAAAAAAATAAGTCTTTCGAATTTTCATTTAATGCTGTCTCATTCAAAATTTACTTCTATATAACGCTTTCGCATTTGCAATTGACTATTCTCATTTCTGTATAACGCTTTTGCATTTTTAAGTGATACTTTTTTATTTTTCAATTACAAATGCTGCTTTCGCATTTTCATTTGATGCTTTCTTATTTAAAAATTACTATTCTCATTTACATATTACGCTTTCGCATTTACGATTGACTATTCTCATTTACAAGTGACTATTCTCAATTACAATGACGCTTTCTAATTTCCAAAGACGCTTTCTCATTTACAAGTGAATGTTCACATTTCCGTGTGACGCTTTCGCATTTACAATTGACTAATCTCATTCCCAAATTACGCTTTTGCATTTACTATGCACTATTCTCAATCACAACACACTATTCTCAATTATAAATGACACTTTCGCGTTTATAATTTACTATTCTTATTTACATGTGACTTTTCTGATATCAAAGTGATGCTTTCGCATTTAGAATTGACTATTCTCAATTCCATATAACGCTTTCGAAGTTGCATTTGACGCTTTCTAATTTAAAACTGACTAATCTCATTTACAATGTACTAATCTTATTTTCAAATTACGCTTTCTCATTTTAAAGTAACTATTCTCATTTCCAAAAGACGCTTTCTCATTTACAACTGGAAATGGTGTAGTAGTAAGCTATAAGGACTAGGGGTTTAATCGTTATTTCAGCGAAAACCCAAAAACCTGGAATTAACCCTTGAGAATAAAATACTAATAAAAATGTGTAGCTCTCTTTTCCTTTTCCTTTCTGCTAATTCGTATATTGATGTTGTTGCCTACAAACAAAAATCTGTCACACAAAAAAATTGTTTGAAAATGTTTAAATGAAAATAAATCTTTTAAAAATAATAAAGATGACGATACGTAGTCGGCAGCCGTTGCTATATTTCCTACTTCTCATCTTGCTGTTGCAGTGGTCCACCAACAAAAAGAGTGATGGTGCAGCAATATATCTACGCGGCAGCAACTACGTCGATCCTTTCTATCACGATCTAAATTATTATGATGCGCTCGCCAATCTCGAATATGACGCAGATCCTAGCGATGCTGAAGGAACTCTGAAACAACAAACGCCAATCGACGATGTACAGTTGGATTTAGATGAAGGCGACTCAGCGCAATCGGTAGACTCGGATTTACGAGAACCAGAAACAATGGATCATGAAGAGCGCGGTGACAACGAGAGAATAGATGGTCTGATATTGATGGACAACGATAATGCGGCTAATCGGAAACGCAATACAATTGAAAGTACACAACAAGAACAAAAGGCTTCACTAACCTGCCACGCGCAAACTCCTCAACAACAAGCGTGTTTAGATGCAGCAGTGAAGAACACCAAAGATACAATTGAACATGTTACAACATTGATTAAGCGCATGCGCGAACATGCTGTGTCAATTGTAAAGGATGTTAATGAATTGGAGGGGGATTTTTTGGGGGCTTGTCAAGATGACCGACCCAAAAACATTTGTTCTAATAAACCGCCAGTGAGTAAAGGCAAGTGTAAAGCTTCATATGGCATTGGTGTAGGTGATGAATTAGGCGGTGCTGGAGGTGGGGGATCTATGGAAGATGGCGCTGGGGGTTTTAAGCGTATTTATATTGGTCAGGAAAACAACCAAAATAGTAATAATAATAATAATTATGGCAATAGTGATAACGAAAATAACAATGAGTACAACAACAATCAAAATAAAGTATCTTACGGAAACAACTACCAATACAGCAACGACAACCGAAACCCCAACGAAAACCCCTACAATTCTGATGGCTTGAATGGAGGTCAACGCGGGGACAACAACAACAGCAACAACAACAATGGCGGTAATGAAGGAGGCAGCAGTAATCCAAACGTCAATACGAATACAAATTCCAACCCGAACTCGAAGGGTGCACCCACCAAACCACGTATACTCATGAACGAATTTGCTATGCCCATACAGACTGACTCATCCGATATGTCCCATAGCGATATTGTTGAACAGGCCCAATATGCAGTAAATGCTTGGAAAAATCAAATTGAAGAGTGTAAGCGTGTCCTGGATGATGCAATGTACCATGCGGTGCAACAACACCAAGCAGCTATTAACGCCGAAAAAAATCCCACAGTGCAGCATGTTGTTAATCCTATCAAATCGCCCGATGAGGCGGCAGGTTTGCGGCCAGTGTATGCAGCACCGCCAGCAGCAGCATCGATAACACCTGTACATAGCAGGAACGCAAAAGATAATAACAACAACAATAAGAATATTGATAATGTGAACCACAATAACATCATCACTAGTGACATCGCTAGCTCATTGTCGCAAGACAAAGGTAGTGACGCTGCAACTTTAAAAGGCATTGATGACAAATTTACCGACGACAAACTAGCTTTTCCCGTGGTCGAAGGTTCAAAAGCGGTGCGTGGTGATAATAATAACGATGCCGACAGCGGTATAAACGATAGCACGAATAATAAACGTAATGAGGATGCAAAAAAGTGTCGCAGTGACACAGTGACAAAAAAGAATCGCGCTGTTGCGCCACTCTTAAACGTGTTGTCGCGCATGGGATTTTAATTTAATATATACACTCGTTTTTATTTGATATTTTATTTTAATATAAAATAGATTTCTTTATATTATTTAGCCCTTGTTAAATTTTATATATTTAGCGCTCAATCTAATGTGTATATTTTCGACGATTGTGATTCTTAAATTAATATATATACTTAATTATTTTAAAATATATTTCTGCTGGTCGTTATTAGGCTGGGTTGTTCGTTTATTACTGATTTGTAAATATATTAGTTGATATATCAAGTGAAAAAGTATTAAAATATCTTTATATGTGCCATCTTTAGACCAAGTTCACCAAGTACGCAAATTTAACTCCTGTAGTGGAACTCCATACTGTGACGAATATTAGCATCACTAAGCGATACTATCATCACTAAGCCGATACTAAGCAGCCACTCGTATGTACGTAAACAAATCAACCATCATTTACACATGCATACAAGGCAGCGAGATATACTCACAAACACAAATCACACCCAGAAGATTGCGCATTGACGAGTTCAAAATTGCTTCGTTCTGCGCATCTACGCCACACTTGACTGCTTGAGCGAATGAAAGAAAGAGAGAAGAAAACAAGAGCTAAAGGAAAATGACGTAAAAATTGTCCACAAAAAACAGCTGATCTTTTGTTTACATGCGCAACGCGCAATCTTGTGTGTGTGACTTGTGCTCACAAACGCATGTCATCATCAGCCGAAGTAGTACTCACATATACACACGCATATAGCTACAAACTACAAATATTTCATTTCATTTTTATTGAGCATTTTTCTTATACCTATCTATTTACATATGTAGCAAAGTTACAATAGCAAAAAAAAAAAAATAAAAAAGTTTAACATTATGAAGTATAAATTAACGAATGCATAATATGTGTATGAGACCGTGTAGGAATAAGAAAAAGGTAAGGCATTTTTATAAGCTTTTATTTACTTTCACTTTTGTTGTCTGTAATGGAATTTTGCAAGTTAAATTTGATACACTTCCCGGTGTCCGATTGAGCTGAAATTTTGCACACATGTATAACTCCGATGACAATGCAATATTACTTTGTTAGAATTCGATAAATTAATCGATAACACAGTTATCGGTAAAGATTTGTATTTACTTTGGCATAACAGCCTAAGTCCCATACAAACACGCCGGTACCTATCCGTGGATTGTGATATTTGGACGTGGTGAATCACGTGTCACGCGTGGTGAATCTCATCGCTTGCGAAAAGCGGAGACACAACCCTCTGTTGTATTTCTGTGTATAACCAACATAGCTGAATTTTTAAGGCTGTTTAACCCTGTAATCTTTTCTGTAATTTATTTTGCTTTTGGAAAAATTACCTATTTGAAAAAAGCTGGCTGAAAAATATTGGCATAACAGCTTAAGTTAAATCAAGAATGGAAAATCTTTGGAAAATTTGAGCAGATGTGGCAATTTCGCGCGTCCGTTGAACGAAATATTGACAATCTGCTGATCATCGCTAAGAAATTAGCGACATTCCATCAACTAAACAGCACTTTAGCAATACTACTGTTATTATTTGGCCGCTCAAACACACAAATATTAATTGTGCATTAAATCTAAAATATACAAATACACCATAATAATTTACACGGCCAAAGCCATAATAATTCACACGGGTCATCAATTCTTTCTCTTATACAAAATCTGAACTACCAGCGCTACCGTCAACAGCTCAGTGTTGTTGTTGTTGTTGTTGTTGTTGTAGCGATACGGTTGCTCCCCGAAGGTTTAGGGAGTGATCGATGTGATGGTCCTTTGCCGTTTACAGATCCGGTACGCTCCGGTAACACAGCATCATTAAGGTGCTGGCCCGACCATCTCGGGAACGATTTATATGGCCACATTAAACCTTCAGGCCAATCCGGTATTTTAGTCGCCTCTTGCGACAGGCATACCTACCGCGGGTATATTCTAACCCCCTGACCCGCTGGGTTCAGCTCAGTGTCATCACTGCCAGTAGCGCCAATAACACCAAACTCGTGCCTGACACACAAAAGTCGTTTCACTCAATAGCGCAAGTAAAATGTACTACGCACTCACTACTAAGAAGCGTCAAAAATTCGCTTGGAGTAATTTCGTCAATGAGCTACCATTGAGCTGGCAGGCTCATGACTTCAATACTTATATTTACAATGCTTTAAACTTTAAATACACCTCTGAAGTTGCTGCGCATAAAATGTGTACTAATAAATTCCAATACGCATTATACGCAGATGTAACTGATATATGTGTTTTTGTTTCACCCCCTATACTTATATTTAAAGCTTTTATAAGAACAAGCTTCTATTACTTGTTAATAAAACGAACTAAAAAGTAAAAAATAAAATTAAAGAAAAAAAAACTTTTAAAAATAAGCTTTTATTATTTTGGTTAATAAAATTAACTAAAAAGTAAACAATAAATTGACTTTAAAGAAATATAACACTTTATAAGTTCATTGTAAGCTTAAACGATAATTAGGCTTTTTCGTCTGCGACAAAAAAATTCTATATTGTACATAATTATATATTTTTAACATTAAAACTTTACACCTAAATTATTAAATCTTACAGTTTATATCACAGTCCTAATTGTTCTTATAAAAGCGTGTTACATTGCGATAGCAAGAAAAGGAGATCCTAAATGTTCTTAATTATACCATCAAAATTTAACACGTTTTTTATTAGAACAATTAGGACTGTGATATAAACTGTAAGATTTAATAATTTAGGTGTAAAGTTTTAATGTTAAAAATATATAATTATGTACAATATAGAATTTTTTTGTCGCAGACGAAAAAGCCTAATTATCGTTTAAGCTTACAATGAACTTATAAAGTGTTATATTTCTTTAGAGTCAATTTATTGTTTACTTTTTAGTTAATTTTATTAACCAAAATAATAAAAGCTTATTTTTAAAAAAGTTTTTTTTTCTTTAATTTTTTTATGTTAAGCTTAACATAGTGGCAAATGTCATATCTATCAAAAATATTGAAACATTAGTGCAGTGGGGTGACTGCTAAATATAGAAATTAAGTTATAATTTTTTTAAAACCTACATATGATTTTTAGCCTTATTACAAGATGCTACTATTGGAAAAGCTAAAAGTAAGTAAAAGAAAAAATTATGGTGTAGGTATATAAAATAAAGTAAAGAACGTTACTACTATTATTTGCTTTTAGTCTCTGTTAATAAGCTGCTTATTGAATAGGTCGTAGCAAAACTTCGATTTCATTATGTGAGAAACTCAGAAGAATTTCACACATTTTGTAAATTGTAGAACATTCCTCTTGGCCCGAATTTCGGAGGGTAGTATGTTGAAGAGTTTCCTGGATACAATTGTATAAAACTTTGTTGAGCGTGTGGTTCTGGAAGGAGGAACAATAACTGTAGGATGAAAGTTTATCCTAAGGTTATAAGTTTCCGACCTCATACTCTGCAGATAACCACACCTAATGAAAAAGATTTTTAAAACTTTAAAATAATAAAGGTCCCTTATTGGAAGAATCCTTAGATCTCTAAAAAGCTCTCTTGAGGGATGCAGTCGATTTACACCAGATATTTTACGAATAACGAATTTTTGTAAAACTATACATGTATATGGCTGGTAACCAAGCATGAAGTTCACGAAATTACTAGACCTTAGCAGAAATGGGTGAGCGAGGAAACCGGGAGTATAAAAGCAGCGCAAGCTGAGGTATGACTAAGCAGTTTGATTTAAACATGCAATTAGTTGTGAAGTAAGAGTTATTGTGAAGTACTCTCAAAATAGTCTAATAAACACCATTTTGCATTATTGAATATTGAAGTTATTTATTTAAAAGTTTAGCGATTCGAACGTTAGCAGAAGGTTTGAAATAAGCGGAATTCCACTAAATTTGTTTCAAATCCGTACCCACGAGGTTTGGTAACAATTGTAGCCCCAGTCTTCTGGATTACTTTATAGTATCCAGTCAATCATGCGTTTCAAAATTCGATCTAATGTCATTCGTTTCTGACTACGATCTTATATTTTGTGCATTTGATATCCACTTTAAGCACCCATTCTCTGATCATATCTTTACATACCGCGACTTTCGTTCGTGTGATATGAATGCGCTTATATCTGACCTTAATAGAATTGAATGGCGTGGCTGCTTGTATCTACCCACCGCTAGTGAAAAACTACAGTTTCTTAACTGCCGAGTGCTAACTGCATTTGACACCCACATCCCATTCCGACATAAAAAACGAGTCCTTGCCCCTGGTTCAAAAGCAATGTCTAGAAAGCCATTAAAACTCGCAGTAAGGCATATCGTATCTGGAAGTCCAATAGAAGTAGTGCTAACAGTGATGGCTTCCGCAAGGCTCGAAATCGAGCTACGCAAATAATAAGGAGTGAGAAACTGAAGTATTTTTCTGCTAAGCTTAACCCCGCTCTACCGTGTGGAACTTTGTGGCGTAATATCAAAAACCTTCGAGTTTGGTCAAAGGGCAAATCATAATTTACTTTAAATGTTGATGTAATGAACAGTACCTTTATAAACAGTGTCTCACCGACTGCCATTTCACCTGAATTCATTCCAAGTCAATCTGCTATGTACTTTGGCGCTCCTTTCGAATTTTTTACCGTAACTGAAGCTGATGTAGCTAGGTGTATCTTCAAAATAAAATCGAATGCTGTTGGCGATGATGGGATACCTATTAAGTTAATAAAGTTCATTTTCCCCTATATTGTAAGCCCCTTAAGTCATGTAATTAATCATTGTTTCACCACATCCTCCTTGCCTGATCCGTGGAAAGTCGCTTGTGTGCGTCCTGTGGCGAAAAGTAAACTTGCTTCTTCCTCTGCAGTCGGGATTTAGAGCAAAGCATGGATGCTCAACTGCAATGGTTAAAATCATGGACGACTTGAGAATTTGCTTTGATAAGGGTGAATTATCTCTCTTATGTTTGCTCGATTTTTCAAAAGCATTTGACTCAGTTGACCATCCTCTGCTTTGCTCTAAGCTCAAATCTTATTTCGGGTTTGGTGAATCAGTTTTAATGTTTTTAAAGGACTATTTATCTGGTCGTTTTCAAAAGGTAAAAATCGGATCAGTAGCCTCGCAACTTAAACCCCTGAAGTGTGGTGTTCCCCAGGGCTCTATTTTGGGTATCTTGCTGTTTAGTATATTTTTTAATGACGTATTTTTGATTTGCAAATATGCTACCATGCACGCGTATGCTGGCGATATTCAGCTGTATCTTTCAGGTCCCCTTGTTAATATTAGTGTGGTTGTTGAAAATCTAAACAAAGATATAGACTCCATTTCTCGCTGGGCTACTCAGAATTATCTTAGCCTATATGCAGCAAATTCATATGTCCTGCCCATACATAGTCGGAAAATGATGGGTGAAGATATTCCAGCTGTTACTCTGAACAATTCTGCACTAAAGCTGGTCAGTAAAGTTACCAACTTGGGATTCGTAATCAACTCTTTTCTTAGCTGCATATGTCATATCACCTCGACCATACGCAAAGTTTATGCCACTCTGAGGAACATGAGACAATCTACATATTTCACCCCGCTTACTATTAGGCGTAATCTGGCGCTACAGTTGATTTTGCCTATTATTACATATTCTGAGTTAGTATATAGTCGACTTGATTCTAGTTCTTCTCACAAAATAGACGTTCTACTTAACCACGTTCCCCGATATGTTTATGGATTGCGTAAATTTTACCATATTTCTGCGTGGAGAACCTCTCTTCTGGGATGTGAGATTTCCTAATATATGAAATCCAGAAACTGTATTTCCTTATATCAGCTTATTCACTGCAAAACACCTCGGTATCTATATGATAAACTCACATTCCCAAGATCGGAGCGCTCCTTGGAGTTAATACTTCCCACATTTAAATTTAAAAATTCGGAAAGGCTGTTTTTTCATTAACGCCGTTCGTCTTTGGAATTCAATTCCTTATTATGTAAAAAGCCAGTTTAACAAAGGCAACTGAAAAAAACTGATCTACAGTCACTTCTCTGCTTGTCAATGAATCATTATATTTTTATAGAGTGACTTAATTTCAATCTGTAATGTTTGTCATTTTGCTGTTGTGCTATAAAAGACTAAGTCTTATTGTACTAATGTTTAATTATAAAATAAATACAAAATACAAATACCCTTTTTAACAATTTTTCCGATTGTTATATTGGTGAATACATAACTATAAAGATTTTGATATTCAGTAACCACCTTTTATCGACATTCGTTAAAGTTTGATCAGCTATTGTAGCTAAATTATAGAAGATCATTTTAAGATTGTCAACCGCGTTAGGTGGAATTCCATTATTCTTCCATTTAAATTTATAATAAAACTGGTGGCCAAAACAGCACGTTTTGCCCGTTGCATGGAATTTTTCTTTTGTTTCACACTAATTTGGGTTCGCTGATATCAAACCACCCTCAAAGTTCTTCTAGCAGCTCGAGTTTTTGAAATACGAGTTTCATACAAAAAAAAAAACACTTCTCAGTTGACATATTACGATAATAGATGTAGTAACCGCTGTCATCCAGCGCGTTTAAGGCATCGAGTCCCGGGAATTCCGTTCCCGAATCCCGTGACTCCGAAGCCATTTTGCCGTCCAGAAATATGTGGATGACATTTATTAAAATCCCGGGATTTCATATTGCACATTTAAATAACTCTAATTGGTGAATGGTGTCCCTGTTTTTAGTTTTGTAAGTATCAATTTCAAGCCACAAAAACTCTCTTATCTTGGTAGGGTGTGGCCTTCTTTAGACGTTAAAATCTGAATGGGCGCTTTCACCCAACACATATGCAGATCATTCGTTAAGTATAATATTCTGAACACACCGTTGAGTACTTTTGATCCACTCAACGGTTGGGATTTTACGTAAAATTACTGAGCATACATTTTTTCCCTACATTCGGTCAACGTGTTAATTTGGGTATCTAATAGTTCTTTGACAACTTACAGTGTTAGTTATGAATAAAATTGTTTCCACTTAATAATATAGTGAAGTGTGATAATTAATTTAAGAAGCCCTGAACCGTTTATCTGAAAATTTGGCCGATGTCAGTGAAGATCAGGGGAGCGTTTTCACCAGGACCTCCGCACTATGAAAGAGCGATATTAAAGACACTGGAAAGCACATATGCTAGCTAATTACTGCTGGATAATTCAGAGTAGTGCTACAGAATAAGATCATAAAAGAAAATCTCTTAAAAGAAAGTTTCACTGTAATTGAATCATGCATAAAATCCCACGCAACAGAACCTATGGCCACCACTTCGTTAGCCATGCTAAAACTGATAGCGTTTTCTCTTCTGGGTGAAGTGTTACGCTTTTTGTACGCCGCGCAAGGCATGTTGTTCTATTCTAAAAAACAGGCAACGCCTTTACGGGGTATTTCATTCTTTTTTGAAAATTGTTGCCTGTTCGCAACGCAAAAGTGTTACGCTTTTAAGTTCAACATATACTCTGTTAATATGAGTGAATATGGTGAGTTGAAATATTCTCTGTATACACTATAAATGTTGAAAATTTTCTGGGGGGACAGGAGTAACTCTATTAAGGCTTTACCATTTGCTTAGGCAACAATTTATTTCAGAAAAGAAAACGCTATGAGAAAGTAAATAGCGTAATCATCAAAATCAAATAGCTAAAATCGCATCAGTTTTGAAACGGCAAAAAAAGAAACATTAGCCGTGTTTTTTAACACGCGTATATCCGTTTACGCTTACACTTTATATGGACTGCTAAGCGACAAACTTTAAATACACCTCTGAAATTGCTGCGCATAAATTTTGTCCTACTAAATTTCAATACGCATTATGCTCAGATGTAACTGAAATATGTGTCTTTGTCTCACCCTCTGCACTAATTCTATGTATTCTATGTGTGTCCACAATTCATCGCAACTGATTCAGCTATATGTTATACCCTATGGCCATCAGAGCGTTGTGTCTCTCCTTTTCGGTACACCCTGTTGCTGTAGCTAGTTGTTTAACCACAGCCGCTAGATGGGTCTCCTAAACATTATCTAAGCGAGGATAGGCGTTTTTTTTTCACGCGCAAACGAAACGTATACGCGTGTAAAAAAAACACGGCTATTATCAATAAAAAGTTAAAATTTTTAAAAGAATATTATGTTCATTTTCCGGTTTCTTATTTTTCCCGTTCCGGTGACTTCTGCGAAACATTTTTTCCCAGTTCGTTAACCAGACTCTGTTTATTTTCCGGTCCCATTTTGTATACGTTTTCCGTTCCCTATTCCGGCTCCGCTCTCTTTACTTTAAATTTATATCGATAAACTTAACACAGAATTTTTTAAAATAATATCCACACGCAACCTTAATGTCTTTAAACGTAAATGTGGCATAGTGCACACGATTTCCATTGGGTTTATATACATGAAATTAATCTGTGGCCCCAGGTGAACGTGAAATTGTGCTTGGCCTGGGCAGTTTGCATACCCATAATGCGTCAGGGGCGGAGAAAATATAGGGCTATTTGGTTCAATGAGAACAGGTGGATGGTTTTTTGTAATAGTATTTTTTTCTTTTTATATTGGAATAAACATACCATACAAAAACAATGATAACATTCAAATCCATTTTTTTTAATTTATGTATTACGCAAAAGAAGGTAATTCAATCCCAAAATTTCAAAATGTAATCTATACATGACCTAAGCAGAGTATTGTTCAAAGCACTTGATACAAATGGGTATATTCACTTGATACAGAAGGTATTAATCATTTTTGCAGTTTTTTGAGCTTAAGGAGTTCCCCGTTCTTCAGCCATCTTTTTGTAGCACACCGAACACCTTTTTCTAGTTTTCCTCTTGGATCCTTCAGCTTCCTTCAAAATATGCTTGATTGTAACAGGGGGTATCTGCTGTGTCTGTGGTTGCTCAAAGACCACGGACATAACTGCTGGTTACTCTTCTTTCTCAGATGCGTAGATATCAGGTGGAACTCCGGTATTTCCAGTACTACGTCTGGAAATGTCGTTTTTTCCCCTTCTACTGACTGCCATATTGACTCAAAAACTGTTTCTGATATATCCGGATTTATATTATTTTCCTCAGAAATATTGTCCGGCTCATCCACTTGCTCCTCAAGGACACGACAAGTTGATGGCGTTAAACTGAAATCTGGTAGAAGGATGTTGAATGAACGAGATGTTGATGGTCTTGAGCTGAAATCTGGTGAAGGAATGCTGGGTGAACGATATGTTGACGGTTTATCAGAACGTGAGGATTGTCTATCTGTTACCAGATTGTCTAGCATTTCTTTAGAATCGTCACACGCAGACGGAGGTGGTACTGTGATGCATATTATTTGGTCCACACTAGTTGAAGTGGGCGTAACAACTTCTACATCTGACTCTTCATAACAACTACTAGAAGGAATGTAATCCTTGTCTCTATCAACATCATCATCGTCTTCTGAGTCAGATCTGACAGATCAGAGAGATTAGCATTCAAAGCTTAATATATCTCTTTATCACTAAGTTTTTTCCTTGACATCTTTTATTTTTTTCTTTTTTTCAAATTTAGCTGAATTAATTCGTCTAAAGCAATAAAGAAAGAAAAAAAATGGTAAATGTGCACCGGTATTCACGCGTGCACACACGGAAAATTGATGAAAAATCATGGAAAAAGTGAAAACTTTCACTTTCTGTTTTCAAATATACAATAAATGGACATAAGCAGAATGTTTTCAGAAAAAAAAATATTTTGGCCGAATGAGTAAATCGCGATGATGTATTAAACAACCTCACACTCAAACGGGCGCGCAGAGTTGCAGTTCCTTCTCCAGTTTCAATTTCTTCTCTGGTCCCTGTTTTTGTTCCGGTTCCGGTTTATTTTTCCCTTCCGGGCAATGTTTAGTTTTTGGTTTCTATCTTTACAAGTTGGGTTACTTTTTCATTTTCAATTCCTTTTCCGGTCTCTTTTTGGGCTCCGGTTAAGTTTTCACTTCCGCTTTATATTGCGATTCCTTTGAGTTTTCCGGCTGTGGTCCTTATTTCGGTTATGTTTCTCTTATTTCGGCTCTGTTTCCCTTCTAGGTTCTCGCAAATTCTTGAATTAAATTAAATTAATTTATAATGGTAAACTTAATATACAAATTTTGAAAATATTCAAAAAAATATTCAACAAACTCACATTTAAATAAGTGCGCAAGCTTCCAGTTTTTTTCCGGGGCTCCAGTTTCTTTTTCTGGGAGATTTCTTTCCCGGTTGCAGTTTCATTTCACAGAAGGTTTCTAACCCGGCTCCGGTCTTATTTTCTTTGGAGATTTCTTTCCCTGTTCCCATCTCTTTTTCAGTGCAAGAAACCCGGTTCATTTATCTTGTTTTCTGCAAGTATCTTTCCCGGTTCCGATTCGGTTTCCTCTGGAGTTTCTTTTCGCTCCGGTTTCTTTTTCGCTAAAGTTTCCTTTCCGATCCGGTTATATTTTCGCGGGATGTTTCCTTCCCGGTTGCGGTTTCATTCTCACAGGAGGTTTTAAAAGTTCCTGTTTCTTTCCCGCTGGAAGTTCCTATACCGTTTCCGGTTCCTTTACGGCTCCAGTTTCTTTGTCGCTGGAAGTTTCTTTCCCGGTTTCGGTTTTTTCCCTGTTCCGGTTCCTTTGCAGGTTCTGGTTTCTTTATCGCAGGAGGTTTTAAACGTTCCGGTTTCTTTTCCGCTGGTAGTTCCTTTACCGTTTCCAGTTATTTTGCCTGCTCCGGTTCATTTTTCGCTGGAATTTTCTTTCCCGGTTTCGGTTTTCTCCCTGTTCCGGTTCCTTTGCAGGTTCTGGTTTCTTTTCCGCTGGTAGTTCCTTTACCGTTTCCGGTTATTTTGCCTGCTCCGGTTCCTTTTTCGCTGGAATTTTCTTTCCCGGTTTCGGGTTTCTCCCTGTTCTGGTTCCTTTGCAGGTTCTGGTTTCTTTATCGCAGGAGGTTTGGGTTGCTTTACGGTTCCAGTTTCTTTTTTCCCTGGACGTTTCTTTCCTGGTTAGGGTTTTTCTCTGTTCCCTTTCTTTGCCGGTTCCGGGTTCTTTATCGCAGGAGGTTTCGGTTTCTTTGCCGACTCCGGTTTCTTTTTTGCTGGAAGTTTCCTTCCCAATTCCGGCATTTTTTTCATTCATGCCGAATGTTTTATATGAGGGGTTTTTTTAATCACCTCCCATTTATTCATGCGGTGTAGTCACGTTGTGCAATTGTGATTTTTGGAAAGATAATTATTTAGTTTATTGAATACAATCGTGAAATAAACAGAAATACCACACGAAAACGTATAGAAGACATATTATGCATGTCTCACCAAAAAAAAAAACGAGCGACTACCTTATAGAAAACATCGAGTAATTGGCCACCTACGAGTAGCAAACTGACGTGTTTTATTTTAATCTACCCTCTTTGTTGTAACGACCACACTGTAGTTGACGAAATGTTGCTAGAGATGGATATTCTTGAATATTTAAAAACCCGGATCTGTGAACTAATAGAAACGCACTGCAGCAACTTTCTGTCGAAAATGTCTTATGCACATACAAATTGTATTAGAGCAACCGAAATTGAACTTACTGCGTAAAAATCTTACCCGATTTCCAATTCCTGTTCTGCATGACCTTCCCGTTTGACGTTCTCATACATGTTACATTGTCACAACGCATGCTTAAGGGCCAATTAGTCGTAACTTATAACCATAAAGCCATAACGAGATAAAACAGCTGACCGAACCTACCTTATGGAAATCAATGTAATCGATTAATGGTGTCATACCATAACGCTAACGCCATAACCATACCATAGCCAGCAAATTGGTTTTTGGTTTCTCGCCATATCCATAACCTAAAGATATTTGAGTTGGTGAATTTAATTACTTATCGTAGATTCTATTCATTGTTTTGGATACGTTATGTTTGTAATGTTTTGCGTTTTCTTCATTTTAATGAAATTTTAACGATTTTTAGGTTAAGGCACCATTAATCGATCACATTGGAGATGGTTATGGATATGAATATGGTTACGACTATGGCGTTAGGGGTAAGGAATTTTAATTGGCTCTTTATTCCGGTTAGGGCAAAAGTCGTTTATGTGCGTGCGCTAAAAATCGCAATGGGTTTATATCAGGTTGGCATGTAATATATTCGTGTGTTTGGAGCATACGCGGTTGCAGTTGCTTATTTGGCGACTGCCTCTGACTAAAAGTTCATACTCCAACTTATTAATTAAGTATTAAAAATGTATTGAAAGAAAGATTTAGTATATTTTAAGCGAAGTTTTCTCAGTTATAATTTTTTTCTGCTTTTTTTTTTCTTTTTTCTTTAAATTTACTGTTGTTGAATAAATACTAGAGCTTACGATTTCTTCCCGAACACAAGCGAGATTTTCGAGCCCCGAGAACTAGCATCAACACTAGCAACAACATCAGCACTGAAATCCGGCGAAGAATCAATCTTGCCAATAAATGCTACTTTGGACTAGGTAGGCAATTGAAAAGTAAAGTCCTCTCTCGGCGAACGAAAATTATACTCTACAAGTCACTTATCGTACCCGTCCTGCTATATGGGGCAGAAGCATGGATCATGACAACAGCAGATGGAGCGGCTTTGGAAGTGTTCGAGAGAAAAATTCTTTGAAAGATTTATGGACCTCTACGCGTTGGCGATGGCGAGTACCGAAGAAGATTTAATGATGAGCTGTACGCGCTATACGCAGACATCAACATAGTCCAGCGAATTAAAACGCAGCGGCTGCGGTGGTTATGCGGATGTTATGCGAATGAAAGATGATGTTCCGGCCAAGAAAGTGTTTCTATCGGAACCCGCCTATGGAAGCAGAGGTAGAGGGCGGCCCCCACTCCGTTGGAAGGACCAGGTGGAAAACGATTTAAACTCCCTTAGTGTGACCAATTGGCGCCGGTTGGCGGAGCGAAGGAGCGACTAGCGCGCCTTGTTGGATGGCCATAACTGTTTAGACGGTTAAGCGTCAATTAAGTAAATAAGTAAGAGAAATCGAGAACTCGACTTCTCGCGAGATTCTCGTGTCTCGAAGTACTCGTAAATCTCGCGAGCTTCTCGACATAAACTTAATCGCTGTATGGACTGTATTTATACACATTTTTTCCTTTTTTTTACTTGTGACTTTTGCTTTCAATGACACTTAACTCAAAACATAGTAGTAGTAGTAAGCAACATATTATGTTGCCGAAACCGGTAAATGCAGTAGCAGGGCGTGGGTACTTGATATGGGGGCGCATTGCTGGACCATCGTCAGACTGTGGCTCATACGGCCAGGCTTCAGTCGTCTGAGGATCAAGTTGTCTTCACTTTTAAACCATCGAAAAAGGCTAATAATGGTACGGACATAAATGCAGGTCAAATACCATCAATACTCTACCGTCTGATTACACAAGAATCAAAGCAACCAAGTGTAGCAGTCGACGTGGACTCCCATTAGAGGCCATTGATGACAATTTGTGATCGGTCGCACCTATTGGATGGGGCGAAGCACTGCTACAACAACAACAATTTGGATCCGGTACAAGATGTGCTACCACCACAATTGCAAAATTAAAACCATTATGTAATATTAGATGAATTGTCAATCTTTTAATTTTTTTAAATTCATGCATATTTAGAGCACAAAGCAAATCGAAAAAATTCGATAATTTTTTTCACTAAATCCCCCCTATTGCGAGTGTCGATCGGAATAGAATCGACAATTTGTCGATTCCATTTTTTGCATATAATAGTATTACTATACAAATTAATCGCCAAATCTTTGGACCATTATAAACAGTTATTTTATACAAGAAAGATTTTGCTATTTTTTCAACTTCTCGATGTATATAGCATAATTTGTATACATTACAAAGATAATAGATTATCGCTCAGCGGTCGACTATCTACTGCAATCGACACTCGCAATAGGGGGGAATATATTATTTTAACTAAATAATATTAAAATATAATAATATAATAAACAAAAACAAATAATTCACAGCAACAAATTTTTTTAAATACAGGTACGTATAAAATATTTCAAAATTCTTTTCAAAAACGCCGCACCTCAAAAATTGGTTCAACAACGTCCTAACTCAGAATCTGATCGAAGAACACCGTACTTCAGAATTTGTTTCAAAAATCCCCCGAGGATAATTCAATATATTTTGATATGAGATCTGGCTTTTTTAAATGAATTTTTAGATGGGGCGAATTCATTTAAAAAACGTCCCATCTCATGTCAAAATATATTTAATTTATACTCTGGAGCTTTTTGAAACAAATTCTAAATTAGGGTGTTCTTCGATCAAATTCTGAGATAGGACGTTTTCGAACCAATTTTGAAGTGGGGCGTTTTTGAAAAGAATTTTGAAATAGGGTGATATATACATACATATACATTATAGTATATGAGCAAAAATAAAAAGAACACAAATAATTCACAGCATACATTGCTCAGTCATGGAAAATTCTGATGTAGAAAATCAATAATTCCGTTCTGATTTTTACATCAGTTTTTCTATTTTTTCATTCTTAAGCCTAAATAAAAAAAATTGTTTTTATTTACAAAAAATTCTCTTGCAACTAGATAAAACAAAAAGAGCTTCTGGAAAATATTTTTGCTAAGTATAGCGATATTTTAAACTACTTTTTAAGGTGATAGAGAGCCCATAAATGAAAAAAATTAAAGGAAGTCCGTCGACACAATTCACATCTTCAGTCTTAACAGCTCTTCCAAAACTGCATTGTGCCGCCGCATTTCCTGAATTTCCTCCATTTTAAGACTCTCCATCGCCTCAAAATGTGGTTTTTCAACTTGGTTGTGCTCTACAATATTGTTGACAGCTAGCGAAATATTTTCCAGAAGCTCTTTTTGGACTCCAAGCTCCGCTTCAAGAGCATCTGCAGCAGATCTAGTGGGCTTCCTCTTTCTTTTTGCTGCCCTTGAGGTCTCTGGTAGCTCGCGAGTTGCCAGTGGAAGGGTGGTTGGTGGACTGGATGGCAACTCTAAGTTTTCTTCAGTCAGGACTTCCAAATATTCTATTGGAAACTCCGACTCGTCTTCAGAAATTCTTTTTGTCGTGGGGAGCCCTATTTTTTTTTGCCTTGCCTCCTTCCACATAGATCTTCGGGGATATGAGGCTATATATAGCTTCCTCTGTATCCGAGAAGGCTTGCTGAGTGTTTGGACCACGACCTGTTGCTTTGCTCGCTTTCGCATTTGCCGATGCTTTCTGCCGCACATATTTCTTTTGGTCGATCCAAACCTAAAAAGAAGGTAAATCATTTTATTTATAAAGAATTTTTTAAATACATTTTTTATGCTAATATGAACCCTTTTCCAATCGCTAATTGTTTTCATTGGAGGTCCTGCGGCATTCAATTCTACTTCTGCTTGTTGCCAAAAGCGAGCAACTTCTTCCTTGCCGCCTTTGTTGCAATTTCGGGCTATGTCAGGCCTACCCTCCATTAATGCAACCAGCAATTTTAATTGTTGTTTATTTGTGGATTTCTTGGACCTTGAACACACAAAAAGGCTTTTTATTTTAGGAAATTAAAAATTTAAACAAAAAACTTACATCTTTTAATTTTTGTTAATTTGCTGCTATTACGATTCTCGTTCGAGTAAATTTTCAAAACTCTCTTATTTTAAATTATTACAAGAAAATTAAATGCACACAGCTATTATTATTTTTAATTTGTTAATACACTAATGTTTTTCTCCCTTCAAAATCTTTAGGGAATTAACTCCCAAAACCAACAAATCAATTCAAATTTTTTATTGTGTTCGTGATGCCTACTTTTCTCCCAAAACACTTTTCCCCTTTTTTGAAGTTCGTTTGTGATAGCGGGAATGGGAAATGGGAAAAAACTCCCAAGAAATTTGTGTTCGTGATTCCAGGAATGGGAAAAGGGAAAAATCTCCCAAAAAATAAATGTTCATAATTGGGCTGATTTATTATACATATAATTTTGTTCACAAAAATTTTATTTTTTAACGAGACATCCAGAACACGGCTTCTCGCGAGATTCTCGAAATACTCGTAATACTCGCGAGCTTCTCGGCTTTCACTTCAGTCGCTGCATTGGCAGTATTCTATACATTTCGGTGTTTTTTACTTGTGGTTTTGTGAACATTTTGGCTTGTGCTCAAAAAAAAAATCGAAAGCTCTATATAAAACAGCCAATGAATCGATTAAATTGAATGTCGAGAAGCTCGGGAGCCTTACGAGTAATGCGAGATTCGAGAATCTTGCGAGAAGCCGAGAATCGCGAGAAATGTCTTCTCGAACAAGTTCGAGAAATCGTAAGCTCTAATAAATACTATGCAGCCCAAAATAACCGGTTTTGGTGTTCTGAGTGTTTCTTTGTTTGGCTTTCGGTATGTATATCCATCGATTGTGTTACAATTCTTAGAACCCATTATCTTACACAGTGAGCTAGATGCGATTCTCCGGTTCTGCACATCACTATTGGATACTGTTGCTGTGCGATTTATCGATACTTCCGTACACAGGTCCTTTTTGACAGTAGTGGTATGTACTTCCGCATAAGCACAAGTATTGAGCTTTATTTAAAATATATTTGTGGTTAATTTAGAAAATTGCATCGACAAAGTCGAAAAATAGCTAGGATATGTAAAATGCAATTGATAAAGTATAGATATGGACTTTCGGGTACTAAAAAACTCAAGTACTTTATATAGTAACAAAGTCCTACAGTGGAAATAAAAAAAAATCGTGGTATACTTTGGGGTGCAATCGAAAAATTTTGCTAAGTTTGAATTGTGCGTATTGTGTTTTCATTCTGCCGTACAAGTATATATATATATATATACATATTTAGATAGGCATTACGCCACTATTTGTATAGCTAGCTCTCGCAGTCATGTATACTAAAACAGGCGTCACAATGGCGGTATGTATTTTATTCTTTCTTGTTATCGGGTGCATTCATGGCGGAACGACAAAAGGTGGCAGCATAGTGACATACCTACAAACGTAAATAAAAGTTCCATGTACTTTGTTATTGTAAATTCGAAGGACAAATGTCAAAATCGTACTCAGCCGGAAATTGATGCATCAAATAAAAAAAGTTTATAATCAGCTGTCCCGTGCTGCCACCTTGTATCGTTCCGTCATGGGCATTGTAAAGGGCCCATTACTGATATTAGCATAGACTTGATTTGACTTGGCTTAAACGCCCATTACTGATACTTAGCATAGACTTGGCAACTTAGCCAGGATTATACTCCACTTAGCGCATACAATCTGGCATCATAATCAGCGTTGAAATTTATTTTTAAATAAATGTCAATTTGTATGACAAAATGTCAAAATGAAATGGAAACAAACAAATGGCATCTCAAAATGTAAACAACACTTAGAACTTACATAGAAAATCAAAATTGAACAGACTTCTAAGTCAATTTAAGTGTTGCTAAGTTTTGAGTAATCAGTAACATGCAATGTTAATTTAACAGAACTGTAATTGACAGCTCTCAAGTCAAGTCAAGTCAAGTCTATGCTAAGTATCAGTAATGGGCCCTTAAAGGTCTATAAGAGGATATGTAGCAGCACGCACATACACAGCTATTTGTCACTGTTTTTTATTTACTTACAAACGACCATTTAATTACATCTTTCTTTAAAATACCAAAACCGTTGGGGAAGTATTAATAGACGCGTTTTTGTCTCGCTTCCAATAATTCGAATACTTTTTCGCCTTTGGACTATTGATAACAGGACAAAACGCGTCTTTCCTTTCCTTTCTCTTTCCACATTTTTGGACGGTTTATTGCAGTCGACCTCAGTTTCAAACCTCGCAGAACTTTTGAACGGGCAGAAAATTCAATTCAAGGCTTTTGTATAATTTTCTGTAGGACCCATATAGGTGCACTACATTTTCATACGAAATTCGTTCAAAAAAATTTACCATCACAGCAACCCATATCTGATATTCTGGTCCCTCTTTTTGTTTCCCTGCGTCGCTTTCCACGACAGCAACCCCGGTAACTTTGACACTTCGTTCAGTGTCAAACGCATGTTCCACGCAGGTTCCACTGAGTTCCACAATAGTTTGACACTGACCGAAGTGTCAAACGGCAGTGTGTTAGAAAGAGAAAGGAATTGTTTCCTTCTAATACATATCATACTTGTAAACCTGGATTATGAATTGAATCATGTTTATTGCTGGCTGGAAACGGCACAAAAAATGCTGCTGGTAACCATAGCAACGGGTGGTTGTGTGCGTATCGGGTGATTAGAGGCAATGATGATACCCTACAAAAAATTTGGTCACAAAACCTAATCACGCCCATGCAAATGTGACTATGAATATAACCTATGGTCGTAAAATGACTAGTCAAATGAGGTGGAATGACGAGAGTGTTTTTGCAGGGTAATCATGGTTCATTTGTACTTTTTTTTTGGTACATTTCGCTTCCCGAAAGTACGTTGGTACAACATTGACATATTTTGTACATTTTTGTAAAATACAGCACTACACTTCAAGTCATTTGCAAAGCAGTTCCGAATGTCCAAGAAAATTTGAAATTTTTCGAAGAAAATATATAGTTAAGTTGTTTTGTTACCGAGCACAATTTGCCATTTAGCTTCAATGGCCGCTTGTGATGTATTTCCTAACAAAATTGATAGATTTTTAAAAGACGTAAACTATCATTTTTGTAACAGCCCCCTTAGGTGGGCAGACTTTCAGATTTTTCAAGAACATTTCGGTACAGAAATGCAAGTTATACTAAAGTACGCCCCCACAAGGTGGCTTTCTAGACAAGAAGTCATAGATAGAATTCTTGAGCAATGGGATGCCCTCAAGTATTATTTTAATTTTTACGTATTTGAAAATAAAAGCAGTAATCAAAATATTAATCTTATATCTGAAAGTTTTCAAAGTCCTATTGATAAAGTATATTTTACATTTCTTTCTTACATTTTAAATGAAATAAATAATGTCAATATAGAAATGCAGTCTGAAGATATTCGCATACATTTACTTATTGCCAAATTAAAATTTTTATAAAAAAAATCTTATTTAGACTCCAGTCCTATTTGGATGTTAAATATTGATTCAGACGAAAATCACTCACCCCAGATGAAGTTTACTGCGGTGTTAATGTTGATATTATTCTATCAAACAACCTTTTCGAAAAAGACGACGTACACATATTTAAGAGCTGTGCTAAATAATTTTATATACAATTTTGAATGATAGAACTTTGTTGTGGGCTCCAAACTTTCACCAGAAAGTATTTTAAGCGGTGAAACAAATAGTATTGTGCCTTTAGTTATGGACTTGTTTCCGAAATCTGCATTTGATAAAATAGGGAAAATTAATTCTGAATTTAGAGCTTTAGCAGAGCATGAAAGCCCTAAAAAATTCAATAATTTAAATATATGCAGCTTTTGAGAAGAATTAAGATCAGTTAAAAATAAATTAAATGCGCAAATCTTTTCCAATATTTTTAGAATAGTTTAAGGCATATTGTCGATTCCACATTCATCCACAAACGTAGAAAGGATGTTTTCTATACAATATTAAATTAAAACTAAGTGTAGAAATAGAATTCAAACAAACACAGTTTCGAATTTAATAAAAACTAAAGACTTGATGAAATCAACTAACAATAGTTGTCATAATATAGATACGAAAAAAAACTTTGTCAACTGAGGTATTTAAAGAACTCAAAGACGAACTGTTAATGTAGTGATTGAAACATGAGTTATTAGTATAGATGTAGGCGACAATTTGTCAACTTTTGTACCTGAATCTAAATCTTTTGTACCTAGAATGTTTTTATTAAATGTTTTTGCATTGAATGCAGCGGTTATTTTTTTAAGTATTTCATGATCCTTACTGGTACTCAATAAATAATTTTATATATATATATATGTACATAATTGTACGCTTCAATCGATAAACTTCTTGTGTTATTTTTACTGGAAAAGTATTTCTTCATAAATCATATTTCCCTGTTATACTACCTTTAATTTGTGTAAGAAAGTTTCCTGACTAAAAACAGTTTTTGGATAAAGAAGCAGAATATAGCTCTAGTTTGGTTCAAATTCACATCCGAAGACTTTTGGTACATTTTTGGATGATTTGGTACATTTTTTTTCCCTCGTTTGGTACAAAATGAAAAAATCCATTTATCATACCTGATTAGAGTTGTGCTTTTTCGTTCAATTCAGAGATTCGGTTCTTTCGTTCTTTTTCTGATGAACGAACAAGTTGTTCTTTTTGTTCATCTGTTCTTTTTTTTCAAGCAAATTTGTTCACTGCTGCTCTCACCCGCGAAAAAAGCCAACAAGTATAGACGGGGGTGTGTATGCAGCAATGCTTTGTGTAGGTATATTTAAATGTGTTACATATATATAATACTTCTATATCAATACCTTCCTATCTTCCTAATGTGCAAAATTTCTGTGAATCATTATTTGCTGAAACTGTGTAAATGTATGTCCTGCGCATGCGCGGGCTTTGTTAGTGTTAGTGAATTGTAGTAGCGTGTGTACAAAAAAGTATTAAAGGGGTAACAACAGGTAACTATCCCCTTTACCCAACTTCTGCATACTTATTGTTATAAAATCTCAGTTTAGTCGATTAAACAATGAAAAGGGCAACAAATACAATACAAGGCTTGATGTATTGATTATTTAAACATGGCCTGCAGCCATATAAAGTACATTATTTACATAAATAGTAAAAAAAAGCAAGGCGAAAAACTCATATTTTTGAAATGAAAAAAATTCAAATATACATGTATAAAAATATACATATACATACTTTCCAACAAGTATTTCTTTAAACGTTTTTAAAAACAATTTAAAGTGAAGTAGCTTGAACAAACGATATATAAACGTTTGGTAATAGTCTAGTTGAGGGGTCGACTGCTAATACGCTACCAAAAATATCGAGTGAGGTGTCAATAGACGCGTATTAATCTCGAGAACTTTGAACATTTTGTCTGTGTCCGGAGATATTTGCAGTTGAAGTTGGCGATTTTCATGTGGTTGTTGTTGTGTCAGTACCCCCAAAAAAAATTGTGCATCACCGTGGCGGTAGCCACGGTTATACCACACACCCGGACTTGGCATGGCGTAGCCCAGGGTTATTTTTTATAAGCGCTGCCGAAGGCCGCCAGCGCAGAAAGGTGTTCTGCGCAAAAATACTATGGATCCGACCCTCGGTTTCGGAGGTACCCGCGGGTCTTTTTTCGGTTTTTCGTTAATATCTTTTGAACGCGTTAAACCTTTTATTTTCCGCCTTCGGATCATTAATACTGATGTCAAGACGCGTCGTTTGACACCTCTCTCGATATTTTTGGTAGCGTATTAGCAGTCGTCCCCTCAACTAGACTATTACCAAACGTTTTAAAAATTTTACTTATTTTGAGTTTTTAATGAAGTAAATTTTTGATGTAGTAAACAAAATATATGTACTGGGCTGGCTGCTATTGGTGTTGAAATAATATCAATTTTGTAATTTTTTTTTCTAACATACTCTTGTTGTTTTACTGCTTGTTGAAATATACATATATTTAAGCCCGTTTTTTACAAAAATTTAACGACAGCCTTGAGATCTTGTCTCCTTCTCTCGTTGTATATCTGTACTGTAATGTTTGACAGGCTGCATAATTCAGTAGTAGTGATATAGAAGCATTACATATATGATGTGTTAAGAATAAATAAGTTCATATATATATGTATAATTAACTTCAAAAAAAGTTACAAATTTCGGAAGATCCAGGAAATTGAAAGAGTACAGACACAAATTGTAAATATGAACTTTTCAAGTTTAATAAATGTAATAATTAGTTTCTTACAAAAGATGTTTTTCATAAATACATATCCATACATATATTGTTGTAGCAGTGCCACACACAAAGATGACCACACATATCTTTAGTATAAGTGGCATCATCGACATTCGTGCTCACTGTGAATTTCAGCGTTTGTATGTATGAATTTACAATCATTGTGAATCAAACTAAAGTGTCGAAGATTATGTGTAGGTCTTACAACCTTAGACTAACACAGTTGCTTCTATTATTAAAAAGAGAGGACTGTAGACTCATGACGGGTATTCTGACTGGACACTGCCTTCTGGCGTCACATGCCTTTAAATTAGGCTTGGTCAGTGATAGCAGGTGTAGGAAGTGCGGGTTGGAGGAGGAAACGATCGAGCACGTTCTGTGCTCGTGCCCTGCACTTGCCAGGCTAAGACTCCAGATATTAGGAGTGATACAGCTGTCAGATCTAGAAGCAGCAAGTGGCTTAAGTCCTAGGAAGCTTCTAGTATTTGCCAAGAGGACGGAGTTATTTTATAACATACGTCCTGGTTTTTGATAAGGTTTTTCAGTTTGGTCGTTAAAACAAACTTCTGGTAACACTACGGACTCAATCAGTCTATGTGAGGTCCTCATGGACCGGCCAGTTCAACCTACCTACCTAAGTGCATAGACGTCAAAATACCTAAGTGATTGGATCACCTGATTTATAATTGACTATCGCTGTCTCATTCTGTATCTCTTTCTATCACCCGCTGAAAATAGGCGGCCCTATGCGCCGCCATATTAAACACCCTGTCAACACGCTAAAAAGTAGCCATATTGAACATCCTGTCAGTCACTTAACAGATAAGATATCACACTTAGTTTGATTCACAATGTTCGCGAACGAGAAGAGAGAAAGAATAACATTAGATAAAACGAACTAAAAGAACAAATAGAACCGAAATCGAAGATCTAGTTCACTTGTTCAGTTCAGAGACCCGGTCAATTGAACAAGTTCAGAACGAAACGACCCAACTCTACGAGTGATTGTCGCTTGCCCGGCCACCACAGAAGCAGAAATCATCAAGCGCCATTTGTATTGAAAATTCGTAAACATGTTATCGGATGACGATTTTTAATTGCTTGTAAATTTTGCGAATTTTCATAAAAATGTTTGAACTTTTTTCTAAGAATTTTTTCGAGTATGCAGTTTGGTAGCTTATTCAATTTTAATATAATAAGATGCTAATTTAAGCCACTAAGAAAATTACCTGATTTTTGGCAATTTTTTTTTCCATCCGACCTTTGCATTCGTAGGTTTCAATAAACCGCAACGTAAAATATTTTTCTTCCGCGAACTTGCTCATTTCACGTTCTCACAAAACTAACGCACTAACAAAGACTGATTGAAGAATAAAGATGTTGCAGGGACCAAAAATAATGTGAAGCAAACTTCACAAAACCTCTAGTAGGTCACATTCACCACTTACCACAGCAGAATTTGTTAAACTACCACTGTATTTATTATTTAACAATTATTTTTACACTTTTAATTCAGCTATGTGTTCAGAACTTACATTTTTACACTCTTAAACTACGATCAGCGTATTTTGTGTGCTTAGATTATGTTAAAAATTGTGTTAAAGTTTTTGGTGTGGCGGAAGTGACCTACTAGAATTTTGTGAAGCTCCGCTGCTTTCCACTGAAGTTCGCGCATGCAACATCTTATTCTTCAATCCAGGCATGCTTAACCAGCGAAACGATATCATTTCGTTACGATAATCAACGTTAATAAACGAAACGAAGTCATTTCGTTTCGTTTATTAACGTTAAGATCGTCAAATTAACGAAATGATTTCGTTTCGTTTTCTGCCATATCAAAACGAAATCAAATCGTTTATGTTGATTATTAATTTCAAACTATGCTGGCAAAGCTGATTGATGGCGGAGTCATTAAAGGTGAAAGCATTAGCCAAGCTGATTGCAACTTTTCTCATGAATTTTGACAGTACGAACATTTCTCAAAGTATTTTTGACATTACCACCAACGAATTACACAAACAAATTACGTAGAGTATGTGTGTGTATGTGCGCTCGTTGTTGCCACCTTACGGCTTCACCATTGCTATAGCATTGCCAGCACAATCCAAACATAAAGTATCACGTTTTTGTTAACGTTTTTAACGTTAACGAAAGCTTTTCGTTTCAGTTAAAAACGAGATACAATTTATTTTGATAATTTCTTTATCGATAATATTTCAAAGTGTTTCAACGGAAACGGTGGAAATTTTTTGATAAACGATTAGCTTAACGTTAAGGTGCATCCCTGCTTCAATCCCATTTGGCACTAGTGCTTGTCAATCACGTTGGCCATGATCAAATAGACCAGATGTCAAACGAAAGAATCTAGAAACTTTGATTTTCATCAACGCGAAGCCGATAACAAATACGTCTGAGCACGACTACCGCCGATTGCTATGGTAACCACCCATTGCTATGGTTACCAGGAGCATTTTTTGTCCGTTGCCAGCCAGCATATAACCAACACTTTAAAATGTCAAAGATCTGCCAGACAGACGAATAAACACGTTAAGTGAATGTACCGAAAAACATTTTGGTCAGTAATTTGACGTAAAATCCCAACCGTTGAGTGTATCAAAAATACTCAACGGTGCGTTCAGAAAATTGTCACTCAACGACTGTTCAACAGTGGAGTTTGCTGAAACCGCCCATTGTTTGGTTTTTTGTAATTTGTATAATTTGAAAGTATTTAGAATCTAATTTTCCATATATAAAGCTGATTCGACCAACCTTATGGGAATCAATGCAATCGATCACTGGTGCCGCTAAGGTCGTAACCACAATTCACAGACATAAGATTGTGCATCGAGTTCAAAATTGCTTCGTTCTGCGCATCTACGTCACACTTGACTTACTCAACGAATGAAAGAAAGAGAGAAAAAACAAGAGCTAAACGAAAATGACGTAAAAATTGCCTTTAAAATAATGTTTACATGCGCAATGCGCCACCTTCTATAATTTCATCATGGGTCGTAACCGTATCGTAGCCAACCAATTGGTTTTTGGTTAACCGTCGTAACGATAAACAGCTGATTACGTTACGGATACGACTACAGCGATACAACATACGGCACCAACGACTCTCGCTTAACTCACGAAGTTGAAAGTGCTTAAGGCATATGTATATTTAAAAATGTATCACCAATAAATGTAACTCAAGAATTTTATTGGTTGGATGTTGTTTATGCTTTACCTAATGTACCGTCATATAAGCAGATTTTCATAAAAATGCGTTTAAAGCAATGTATGATGAGTAGATTTCACGTATTTTTATGGAGAACGGCAGACCGAGCGACATTGGCGCATCTGACATGAAAAAGTAGTCAATTTCCAACTTTTTTGCAAGCAAAGCGTAAGAAGAGGAATTCGACATTTGCTTTGGACAAGGGTGCTTTCACATTTTGCAAGTGAAATTATTTTTCCCACTCGTTGATACTATTCTAACATTTTTCACAGTTATAAACTGCAATTTAACAAATAAATAAGAGTATGTTAGCAAGTATTTTTTTGTAAATGTAGTGAGAATGTCTGTAACAATGCTTTGTGAAGCATTGTATGCTAAGGGCAAGTGGAAATAAACTTCCATTGCTTACTCTGAAGTTCCTTCATATTGAAAAACGCAACATCTTGCGTGATTGTAGCGATTTTACTGACATGCATGACATTGCTTTGAACGCATCTGTATGAAAAAGTTGATTGTGGCTTGGCCTTTAAATAATTTGCTAATAATATTGAATGCCGTTAATTAGACCTAGTTTACATATAACGAGATTATTTCATTTTTGTACTTAACTCCTTATCGTTAATTAAATAACTATATTTCCCATGTAAATAATTCCTTTGATAAGAGCCGTATACAGTTCTAAAGAAAACAAAAAAATCCATGCATAATGACACTCTAGAAATGCTTAAGAAAAACTTCGTTGGTCAAATTTTCTTATGCAGCAGGTACCTCTTAGGAAATGTTTATTATTATTTTTAATAAGTTTTTTTTTAATTAATTCACCCAGCAACACTGGTTTTGCCAAGAAATAATTGATTTTTAAGGAGAAGATGACATTTCGGAAGGCAAACAAATTAACAAAGCTAAACATTTATTATAATCAATAGTAATTCTCTATTCTGTATGTATTGTACACGAATCACCATACCGTATAAAAAAATAAATCAAGACATGTCTTAAGCGATTACTTGAGAGCTGCATAGGGCCCTATAATCGTTAGTTATGAAAAAATTTCAGAGAAGCCGATTCTTTTTCATAAACAAAGTACCACCTCTAGGGTTTCAATTTGCCAGCTAACAATCTAGTTGATGGAGCATATGTAAACGCATATGGCTTAGGTTTATACCAGCGGTCCTCATTTAGTGAAATAATTATTGGCGCCACTTCACACGTATTATTATTCTCTTTCGTCTTTAAACCGGAGTCATTGGTGCCGTATGTCGTATCGCTGTATCCGTATCCCTAACGTAATCAGCTGTTTATCGTTACGACGGTAAACCAAACCCCAATTGGTTGGCTACGATACGGTTACCACCTTAGCGGCGTCAATAATCGATTGCATTGATTCTGATAAGGTTGGTCGAATCAGCTGTTAAAAGGTTACCGATACGGTTACCGATAAAGCACCAATGTCTCTAGCGTTAGTTGTCGCTGAACAAGTAGAGAAGCAATATCGGATGACGCATTTGCGCAAAGATATTTTGAAAACAAACGCTCATGCGCAGAATGTTTTCATGGTTTAATGTTAACAATTTATTTTATTTAAATTTTTCTTTAGACTCAAGCAATAAAGTAGTATTTGTATGGCATGTTTACGAATTACCTTTTGTATGTTAACAAACTTGCCTACATACCTCCCACCTCATTGATTTTCCATCAATGTAAATTTTACCAAGTAGCGCAACTAACAGCTGATCGGTGAAAATTCGCACATTCACACGCACAGTTCTCGACTCAGTTTCAAAAAAAAACTTTAGATTATTTAATTCAAATTTTAAAGTGAGATAATCCTTACAAATTTATGTATACAGAATATATATGGCGTTTTTGTTGTTATTAAAACAATAGTTTTATTTATATTAAAGCTTTTATCATTTTTTTTTTAACTTTGAAAAATTTCCGAACACCATTCCTTCATTATATGACATTCGACTGCCTAGTCCACTGCCTTCCACTCTATTCGCAACATGACTACTTAAGCTGCCAAACTATATAGTAAGCGGGAGTCATTGGTGCCGTATGTCGTATCGCTGTAGTCGTATCCCTAACTCTCAGCTGTTTATCGTTACGACGGTAAACCAAAAACCAATTGGTTGGCTACGATACGGTTACGACCTTAGCGGCACCAATAATCGATTGCGTTGATTCCCATAAGGATGGTCGAATCAGCTGTTATAAGGTTACTGATACGGTTACCGATAAAGCACCAATGTCTGCAGCTTTAAGGGCGAATTAATGGTGACTTATAACCATTTTATTTATTTTTTTTTTATAACCATAAAGCCATAACCAGATAAAACAGCTGATCGAACCTACCTTATGGAAATCAATGTAATCGATTAATGGTGCCATACCATAACGCTAACTCGCTTACATTGATTTCCTTAATGAAGGTTCGATCAGCTGGTTTATCTGGTTATGGCTTTATGGTTATAAGTCACCATTAATTCGCCCTTTAAGCGGGAGTCATTGGTGCCGTATGTCGTATCGCTGTAGTCGTATCCCTAACGTAATCAGCTGTTTATCGTTACGACGGTAAACCAAAAAGCAATTGGTTGGCTACGATACGGTTACGACCTTAACGGCACCAATAATCGATTGCATTGATTCTCGTAAGGTTGGTCTGATCAGCTGTTAAAAGGTTACCGATACGGTTACCGATAAAGCACCAATGTATCCAGCTTTAAGTTTTACTCACACAGCCATAGTTTTCAAATTGGAGACCACTGATTTATACTACCAGGTCTGCAGCCGATTTCTGAAAGTGGATGAAGCGTAATCTCCATATCTCCGAATCTCGAAGATCATTCTTACACATATAGTCAATCAAAAGTTACCCTACATGTTAATATACGTCCCATTTCCAGAATCTACCCCAAAGCCGAAGCATGTTCAAAGTCGACAGGTAATAGGCCTTAAGGGACAGTTAAACTTCATTAACCCTAACGCCATAGTCGTAACCATACCCATATCCATAAACATCTCCATTGTGATCGATTAATGGTGCTATAACCTTGTACAGCTTACATTTTCATAAAAATGAGGAAAACGAAAAAAATTACAAAAAAAAAAACAAATGTTATGATATAGATATATATGTAAATCGATCGCGTGAACAGGATAAGTCTGGTTTCATGGGGCCCCTTGAGGGCAGCGCGCTGCCACAACGTCCATTAAAAAAAAAGTCTCTTAGTCAAAGCATATCCAAAACAAAAAATAAAATAAACAAAAAGTTAAAAAATTCACCAACTCAAATATTTTTAGGTTATGGATATGGCGAAAAACCAATTGGTTGGCTATGGCATGGTTATGGCTTTAGCGTTATGGTATGGCATCATTAATCGATTAAATTGATTTTCATAAGGTTGGTTCGATCAGCTGTTTTATCTGTGGAATATGTGCATAACTTATGGCGCTTTCAAAGTGTCAAGGTGGACTTAGATTAACGCTTTTAAATATTTAGTGTTGGTGTTTCCGTTGCAGGGATATTCAATTTATTCGAATAATTTAAAAAATTCGATCAATGTTGTGCAACTAAAACTGATTATGGCGGTGTCTTGCGTTAAGGGCCAATTAATGGTGACTTCTAACCATATAGCCGTCACCAGATAAAACATAACCTACGTTATGGAAATCAATGTAATCGGTTAATGGTACCATACCATTACGCTAAAGCCATAACCATGCCATAGTCAACCAAATGGTTTTTGGTTTCTCGCCATATCCATAACCTAAGAATATTTGAGTTGGTGAATTTAATAACTTTTTGTAGATTTTATTCATTGTTTTAGATACGTTATTACTAAGAGACTTATTTTTTGTCGAATACATTTGTAATTTTTTGCGGTTACTTCATTTTTATGAAATTTTCACGATTTTTAGTTTAAGGCACCATTAATCGATCACATTGGACAATGTTATGGAAATGGGTATGGTTACGACTATGGCGTTAGGGTTAAGGAAGTTTAATTGGCCCTTTATACCGCTCTTATGCTGATTTAAATATAATGCTCTGTTGCGTTGCTTCGGCTAACAGATTAGTTCAATGTATAGTCACACATATATCTTTCTACCTCGCTTGTGGAATATATGCATAACTTGTGACGCTGTCAAAGCGTCAAGATGGGGTTAGATTAACGCTTTTGAATATGTTCTTAGCTTTGCCGCTACAAAGCGTGAGCGATTTGAAGTTGCCTGTTGAGAGAAAAAGTTGATTTGTATGAGCCGACTAAACTAAGCAACCCTGTGCGTTTGTTTAGATTTTCTGCACTGCTGACATTCCATCAGAAATGTCATGTGAAGACTGCGCCGTCGACAAAATTGGCATTGCATCTGATTTCAAGTTGTTTTCTTACCGTCATCGCTTTGTTCGCCCAATTGTGATTGCGTGCCTGCATATGTAATTTTGCAATTAATAACTCGTTTGTAGCTTGAAATACCTTTCCTCATTAAGAAGATTTGTGTTTTTAACAAATATATTGTTGCAGAAAAAATATCGTATAACGTTCGTAAAATTTTAATACGATCATTTGTGTTTGTGTTTGTGTGTGTACTTAAAATCGGGTTACGGTACTTTCTCGCCTTTTGCTGATCCAATTGTGACACTATAAAAATGAAATTTACCTGGAAAATGTAAAATTCTTACAATTCGTACAATTATTTTTTTAATAGTACACGTTGCTTGATTTTGCAACAATTGTGCTGGTGTGGGTCACATCCATTAGCTGAGTTTTAAGCGTAAACCAGAAAAATTTTAAGTATACCGTGTACATCCCGTGGCCTAAAACTTGTCCAGCGAATTTAGCTGCAGACCTGTGCTAATTTTGGAGCATTGAATACTGTCTAATATATATAATTTTTGCAGGTAAATATAAAACATTCATGCAAATCTGAATAGGTGTGACAATTGAATGTATTTTTCGCAAATCCATTTAGAAGCAACAATTGTTTCCTCATTAAACAATAAGTACAAGGTATCGATATCGGAAATTATTTCATTTCCAATCTTTAACTCTTTCGAGTCGTGGTTTCCCATTCTTTATTGGTTCAAATAAGAGTTTATAAAGGATTTATCGTTGGTGTTACTAAATACTTAAGTGTTGCTTTGTTGTGTTTCCCTAAAAACTTCACCATAATTAATTAGCAGAGCAAAACATATGGAAATTACAAGCTATCCGGAGTCACACTATTATTGTTGGTGTTGGTGTTGTTGTTATTGTTGTTGTAGATATACAGACACTTCCCGAAGGTTTTTGGGGAGTGTTATCGATGTTGATGGTTCCTGTGCGGATACAGATTTGGCACGTTTCGATAACAAGCATTAAATATGGTCACATTGAACCCTCCAGACCATCCCGCCTCCAGAGCCTTGGCTGCTAAAGAAACAGGATTCGCCAAGTTTTGGGTCTACCACCATCTTTGAAAATATTGATAGTTACAGTCACTTAGGTAACTGAATCCGCCAACCACTTGTCCTTATTTGCGAAAATCCATATCAACTTCCTTGGAGATGATAACTTGTTTGCCAACCACCTGCAAATGTTTTCATTTTTAGTAGGAAATATACCGTTACGACAGGGATCTGTTAATCTGAATAAAATGTAATGGAGAGATGAGCATGCATCATTCATTCCATATGGAAAAATGAATATATCTGTGGTCATAACCAATAATCGCCTAAGTCCTATCTAGTCTGTAAGATTTTGTGATCATAGACTGAATAAACGAAATTAAACTAAACATGGGACTTTACCGATCATTGCTTATGATCACAGATATATAAAAAATAAATTGTTCTTCCTATTTAGTTTGTAATTAAGTATTTGCTAATAATTTCCACATTCTCTTTTAGTACATTTTTCTTATCGCTACGTACATACATATGCGATAATGTTCATGCTTTGGCCCATAATCAAACAATTTCGCCTAAGAATTTTTTGTTTGCAATGCATATATACAAATTTCTATTTCCATCACTTTTCTGCATTTGTCTGCAACATCATCACCAGTGGGTAGCCAAACATGCCCACTAATATGAGCACTCGCTGCTACAACAACAACAACAATATGAGCACTACCAACGGCACGTCACGTTTTACTTACTGATCGGCAGTTTTGAATACAATTTTTTTAAAATATGATACGTGGATATGTATGCATGTTTGTGCTTTTTCTGCTTTCTAAAGATCGTTGAACGCTATATGCAAATATATGCGTGAGTGTATTTTCTTTGTTATCCAAGCTGTCAGCTACAACGGTATACAATGAAATGTTTATGGCAGAAATTAGACCTTACTCTTTTCGCCGATTTCTCAAAATTTACCTTTAAATGATAGCAATTTTGGTTCAGCGACACCATCAAACCACATACATATAGGATTGTCTTCCATCATCATTGTTGTCGTTGCTATAGAAACGTCATTACGTTATTGTTGTTGCAAAGCAATGTAAATTTTGAGAGAATTTATAATTTTTATTGCATTTTGAAACGTGTATATATAAGCAACAGTTTAAAGCATTACAGTATCCAGTTCGCGTCACTCTAGGGTCTCCCCGAAGAGGTTGCTTTCCTTAACTGTGAGCTTAGATATTTGTCTTTGAGAGCGTGGATCACCGGGCATTTGTTGGTATAGTAGTTTGCTAACTGTTCGCGGAAGTCTTTGATGGTCCTTTTATTCTTATTTTCTGCATACGGCTGACTTTTTGAGTGTCGGATTTCTTCGTAGAGCTTACGGAGTTGACGTGGCAGTTCCTTGGAGGCGGGACCTCTTCAATCAGATGTCTGGGTATTCCCCAGAAACTGTTTACTCAGCATTTCATTTCTCTCCTTTATGGGGAGTATTCTTGCCTCAATGTGTAGATGATGTTCTGGTGACATAACAATACATCCCGTAGCAGTTCTGAGCGCTATTTTTTGCCAGGCCTGCAGTCTCCTCCAGTGTGCTTCTTTTAGGGTCGGCGACATACAAGCGGCTAGCCATTTGCTTTATAATTGGCTAAGGATGTTTCTCTCTCTCTGCCTCAACTGATGTCAGCAAAGGACTTGGGCTTTTTTACGGCTCTGAGTTTTAGTTACATTGCGGCTGTATGCTCGCGTAAATGTAGGTCGTGATCGAACGTCACACCCATTATTTTTGGGTGGAAAGACTATGCAGATATTCGTTAATTTTACAGCAAAGCGCATGATGGGAATGAGCAGGACCTGTTGCCACTGTAATAACTATTATATAATTTCTTCTGGGGTGAAAGCGATTTTCGATATGAAAAAGTAAAACAGAAGCGGGGATAGAACACTACCTTACGGCAACCCTTGTTTAATTCTTCTGAGTTTTGATGTTGATTTCTTAACTGCAACGTTGCTTGCCAACCACGTAGATAATTTGCAGTCTACCTTTTGAGAATGGGAAGGAGGGTGGACCATTCCAAGTCTTGCAGTAACGTGGTGTGATTGACTGTGTCAAATGCCTTTAATAAGTATAGTGCTACGAGTACTGTTGTATGGTGGGATTCTTGGTTCAGTATACAATTAATTTGCATGTTGATGGCGTCTAGCGCGGTGGTGATGCTATGTATATTTCGAAAGCCATGCCGATGATTTGGCAAGTCGCAGGTGTAACCCCTTTTAACGCTAAGAGGGTTTTGCGTTACAGTTCAGATTTCAAAACATTGAGTCTTCATAGGGTAATATGTACTTGAACCGCTTTACGAAACGCGTATTTTCATATATACGAAATGATTTACTTTGGTATTACCGTTTGAAGGAGGGAGATTAGAAAAATTGTTTTTCTAGATTTATAAGAACCACACCCTAATGTAATATGCTATAAAAGTCACTTTCATTTTTTCCATTAGCCGTGTCATGTACAGATGTACATACGTACATACATATTTCATGTTTACTTGATATTGGATTCGTGTGTTAAGTGAAACTTAATTGCAGACAATGCAAAAATTTACTTGTTTTTCGCAACTTTTTATACTCAGTTGAGCTCTGCTGAGTATATTAACTTTGATTGGATAACGGTTGGTTGTACAGGCATAAAAGAATCGAGATAGATATAGACTTCCATATATCAAAATCATCAGTATCGAAAAAAAATTTGATTTAGCCATGTCCGTCCGTCCGTCTGTCCGTTAACACGATAACTTGAGTAAATTTTGAGGTATCTTGATGAAATTTGGTATGTAGATTCCTGGGCACTCAGCTCAGATCGCTATTTAAAATGAACTATATCGGACTATAACCACGCCCACTTTTTCGATATCGAAAATTTCGAAAAACCGAAAAAATGCGATAATTCATTGCCAAAGGCGGTTAAAGCGATGAAACTTGGTAGATGGGTTGACGTTATGACGCAGAATAGAAAATTAGTAAGATTTTGGACAATGGGCGTGGCACCGCCCACTTTTACAAGAAGGTAATTTAAAAGTTTTGCAAGCTGTAATTTGGCAGTCGTTGAAGATATCATGATGAAATTTGTCAGGAACGTTACTACTATTACTATATATGTGCTAAATAAAAATTAGCAAAATTGGATGAAGAACACCCCCACTTTTTAAAAAAATTTTTTTTTAAATTCAAATTTTAACAAAAAATTTAATATCTTTACTGTATATAAGTAAATTAAGTCAAAATTCAACTCCAGTAATGATATGATGCAACAAAATACAAAAATAAAAGAAAATTTCAAAATGGGCGTGGCTCCGACCATTTTCATTTAGTTTGTCTAGAATACTTTTAATGCTATAAGTCGAACAAAAATTTACCAACCCTTCTCAAATTTGGTAGGGGCATAGATCCTATGACGGTAACTGTTCTCTGTGGAAATGGGCGAAATCGGTGGAAGCCACGCCCAGTTTTTATACACAGTCCACCGTCTGTCCTTCCGCTCGGCCGTTAACACAATAACTTGAGCAAAAACCGATATATCTTTACTAAATTTAGCCCACGTACTTATCTGAACTCACTTTATCTAGGTATAAAAAATGGCCGAAATCCGACCATAACCACGCCCACTTTATCGATATCGAAAATTACGAAAAATGAAAAAAATGCCATAATTCTATACCAAATACGAAAAAAGGGATGAAACATGGTAACTGGATTGGTTTATTGACGCAAAATATAACTTTGGAAAAAACTTTGTAAAATGGGTGTGACACCTACCATATTAAGTAGAAGAAAATGAAAAAGTTCTACAAGGCGAAATCAACAGCCCTTGGAATCTTGGCAGGAATACTGTTAGTGGTATTGCATATATAAATAAATTAGCAGTACCCGACAGATGATTTTCTGGATCACCTGGTCCACATTTTGGTCGATATCGCGAGAACGCCGTCCCATATCCATCTAAGGGCCACTCGCTTTTAAAACCCTCATTAATACCTTTCATTTTATATCCATATCGTACAAACACATTCTAGAGTCACCCCTGGCCCACCCTAATGGCGATATCTCGAAAAGGCGTTCACCTATAGACCTAATGCCCACTCCCTCTTAAAATGCTCAGTAACACCTTTCGTTTGATACCCATATCATACAAACATTCTAGAGTCACCCCTGGCCCACCCTAATGTCGATATCTCGAAACGGCGTCCACCTATAGACCTAATGTCCATTCCCTCTTAAAATGCTCAGTAACACCTTTCGTTTGATACCCATATCGTACAAACATTCTAGAGTCACCCCTGGTCCACCCTAATGGCGATATCTCGAAAAGGCATCCACCTATAGACCTAATGCCCACTCCCTCTTAAAATGCTCAGTAACACCTTTCTTTTGATACCCATATCGTACAAACATTCTAGAGTCACCCCTGGCCCACCCTAGTGGCGATATCTCGAAAAGGCGTCCACCTATGGACCTAATGCCCACTCCCTCTTAAAATGCTCAGTAACACCTTTCGTTTGATACCCATATCGTACAAACATTCTAGAGTCACCCTTGGTCCACCTTTATGGCGATATCTCGAAAAGGCGTCCACCTATAGAACTAAGGATTACTCCCTTTTAAAATACTCACCCACCCTAATGGCGATATCTCGAAAAGGCGTCCACCTATAGACCTAATGCCCACTCCCTCTTAAAATGCTCAGTAACACCTTTCGTTTGATACCCATATCGTACAAACATTCTAGAGTCACCCTTGGTCCACCTTTATGGCGATATCTCGAAAAGGCGTCCACCTATAGAACTAAGGATTACTCCCTTTTAAAATACTCACCCACCCTAATGGCGATATCTCGAAAAGGCGTCCACCTATAGACCTAATGCCCACTCCCTCTTAAAATGCTCAGTAACACCTTTCGTTTGATACCCATATCATACAAACATTCTAGAGTCACCCTTGGTCCACCTTTATGGCGATATCTCAAAAAGGCGTCCACCTATAGAACTAAGGATTACTCCCTTTTAAAATACTCATTACCACCTTTCATTTGATACCCATATCTTACAAACACATTCTAGAGTCACCCTGGCCCACCCTAATGGCGATATCTCGAAAAGGCGTCCACCTATAGACCTAATGCCCACTCCCTCTTAAAATGCTCAGTAACACCTTTCGTTTGATACCCATATCGTACAAACATTCTAGAGCCACCCTTGGTCCACCTTTATGGCGATATCTCGAAAAGGCGTCCACCTATAGAACTAAGGATTACTCCCTTTTAAAATACTCATTACCACCTTTCATTTGATACCCATATCGTACAAACACATTCTAGAGTCACCCCTGGCCCACCCTAATGGCGATATTTCGAAAAGGCGTCCACCTATATACCTAATGCCCACTCCCTCTTAAAATGCTCAGTAACACCTTTCGTTTGATACCCATATCGTACAAACATTCTAGAGTCACCCCTGGCCCACCCTAATGGCGATATCTCGAAAAGGCGTCCACCTATAGACCTAATGCCCACTCCATCTTAAAATGCTCAGTAACACCTTTCGTTTGATACCCATATCGTACAAACACATTTTAGAGTCACCCCTGGCTCACCCTAATGACGATATCTCGAAAAGGCGTCCACCTATAGACCTCATGCCCACTACCTCTTAAAATGCTCAGTAACACCTTTCGTTTGATACCCATATCGTACAAACATTCTAGAGTCACCCTTGGTCCACCTTTATGGCGATATCTCGAAAAGGCGTCCACCTATAGAACTAAGGTTTACTCCCTTTTAAAATACTCATTACCATCTTTCATTTGATACCCATATCGTACAAACACATTCTAGAGTCACCCCTGGTCCACCTTAATGGCGATATCTCGAAATGGCGTCCACCGATAGACCTAAGGCCCACTCCCTCTTAAAATGCTCAGTAACACCTTTCATTTGATACCCATATCGTACAAACAAATTCTAGATTCAGCCCTGGTCCACCTTTATGGCGATATCCCTAAATGGCGTCCATCCATAGAACTATGGCCTACTCTCTCTTAAAATACTCTTTAATACCTTCCATTTGATACACATGTCATACAACCACATTCCAGGGTTACCCTAGGTTCATTTTCCTACGAGGTGATTTTCCTTATTTTGTCTCCATAGCTCTCAACTGAGTATGTAATGTTCGGTTACACCCGAACTTAGCCTTCCTTACTTGTTGTATTTGCTTTTACCACAAAGGCTGATTTTGCAGTTAAAGTGATTCATATTTCTTAATTTTGCTTAAGTTAAAGCCATACCGAGTAAAGTGTTGCATGCAATCAAACACTCCCTTGCATATTAATCGAAAAAATTCATAGGTACACCTATTTTTATCGTTCCATATTTCGCCTTTCGTTTTCAATGAATGAGTTGGTCATAAAGTCAGTCATAATCCGGTCATGAATTTTTAAGTAGCAGGGAGGGAAAACGTTTTGGATTATTTTGCAACATTTTTACTACATTATTAACGCAACGCGCGGAAAAAAGCCAAGTTCGATATATCTCCTCATTGGAAAAGGGAAATGAAAAGAAAAGAGAAAATAAAAAAGAGCAAATCGAGATCGATGAGCTTTGCAACAGAATAAACGGCTACCTCCCTGATCTCTCCAGTTTTTTCGCCTCGCGAAACCTATCATTATCACCGACTAAATCCTCCGCGACCTTATTTACAACATGGACGTCCCAAATGTCGACCATGTTGAACATCCACGTCGATGGCACCACGCTACCGAATGTCCTACACCCCAAAATCTTGCGTGTGATTTTTGATCAGGATCTACATTTTGGTGAACATGCAGCCGCAATTGTACCGAAAATCCAGAGCCGTAATAAAATCCTCAAATCTCTTGCTGGCAGTACTTGGGGAAAAGATAAAGAAAGGCTCATTACCACTTACAAAGCAATTGGCCAGCCGATTGCATGCTACACGTCCCCTATATGGTCGCCAGGCCTAAAAACTACTCACTGGAAGAAGCTACAGGCCTGCAAAAATACTGCTCCCAGAACCGCCACGGGCTGTCTTCTTATGTCCCCAGAACACTACACAATGAGGCGAGAATACTCCCCATCAGGGAGAGACCTGAGATGTTAACCAAACAGTTCCTGTTGAATTCCCAGAAATCTGGGCATCCCAACAGTCATATGATTGATGAACCAACACCGCCCAGGTCCTCATTGAACTCCACAAACAGGCGTCGGACCTTTATGCCAGGAATTGTCCGGTGAATCCAGTACTCAAAGACCAGTACCAAAAACTTGTGAAAGAGGAACGCACACTCCCAGGGAAGCGCGAGTCACTCTAGCTCAACTTAAATGTGTCCCACATGACACCAACCATCTCTTTAATTGTAATGTGGAACCAATGTCTCTAACACCCCCTCTCATTATGGTCCACCTCTGTTGAAACAGCAAGTTTCCTTGGACTTCCGTTAGAGGATATTGATGACAATTTGTGATCGGTCGCACCTATTGGATGGGGCTTAGCACTGCTACATCAACAACAAGCACACATAGACTGAATGCGTCAATAGTGTGAACGCAGAAGGTGATGAAATAAGAGAGACAGGTGAGTGGATAGAGAAAGTCCGAACAACGTCTGTTTGGTTTGATCATAAGGCCGCCGGTATTTGATGTTGTTCTAAACCTTGCGGGTTAGCTAGAACTGTTTAAAATTAAGATCTGACAAGCCACAGCCTCCTTTTTGTCATTATATAAATATATGACCTTTGATTTTTTGAAACATAGCTGCAAAACCTCTTCCGTTATACATTTTTACACGATTTACCTCGTTCTGCTCAATGTTTGGATGTTGGGACCCTATACCGTCATTCCCAAGTTTTCGTACTATAAGCCTCCCATATACTCGTCCTCAACTTTATGATGTTCGTGATCTTCAGTCATCTCACTGACGTCAAAAAAGAATATGCAGACCGCAACCCGTTGTTTCCTGCACGTTACCTTATGTTTAAGAAAGGCGCAAATGTAGTATTTTGTATGATAATGAAAATAATTCAACAATGCGGGCAGGCCAAGAAGCAAGAGTTTCATTTATGAAGGCGAGTATTGTCAAATGCGAATTGATTTTGTAATATTGACTTCACCTTTCTGGTTTATTGCATCAGGACTCTCATAGAAAAAAATTTCAGTAGTCGACAATTGATAAAAAGTAATCGTATCCAATTTGTATATAAGCGCTCGGTAGGGAACTGATTGCCATGCGTTATACACCGTAAATATATATGTATGTAAAATATTTTTACACGAATTCATTGTTTATCCCACGATATTTCTTAGTTCAAGTAGGTATTCATATCGCTGCACTTCAATCACAAGTTATTTAAATGCTTCTAAAGAGGCATACATACATAGATTGTTGTTTGGAATATCGCCTAACTTATGGCGCTGCATTCGCCCACTTAAAGAATTGTATCATATTTTATAATATGATCACACAAATAAATACTCAACGTTGGCTGCGAACATACATTCCAATGATGGGCAAGCTGCAATTGCATATTAGCAAAGGAACTTGATATAGCAGCAAGGCCATTGAAAATTATTCTTAAGTAACTTATTTTGTTTTGTTGATTTTCCGACTGGGAGAATAAATGATGTATATTGGAACGTTCGAGAACGAAAATCGACACTGATGATTGCACAACGCCGAAACCGGTTTGTCTCGAAACCAAATTTGACAAGGGATGACGGAAAATCGTTCCAATATACATTATTCTTAAGTACTCAAAGAGTTTATACACACCAAAGCGATTCCTAGATTGAGCAGTAGTGAACTGTTTTTGGGAGATTAGATATCATTTGATTGTGCTTAGTGGAAGCTGGCCAATTTTTCATCTGAGAAACATCACAGCAAACATAATTAGTTCGATTCGAACAGTTCCAAAAATTTTAGAACATTAAGTCAAAAATCAAAATCTCTTACTGCAAATCAATGGTCAATTAAAACAATTATTCTTGTTTGTTCTTGTTGTTTGACTTCATTTGATGTGATTCGACTTAACTCGATAATACTTACGCTGTGCTATCTAAGTTGACACCAATATATGTATAAACTATACATACGATATAATCTGGTTCAGGTGATCTGATTTAGTATGTTATACTTCACCTATGCCCAAAGGTTTTGTGGAGTGTTATCGATGTTGATGGTCTTTTGTCGGATGTCATTTAATGTTATGCATTTATTGTGTAGGATTTGATATGGCTAGACGCGTTTGATAAGAGCAAACTATACCTAATGTGATCTGTTGAAATCACTTGATATCTGATAATATGGTAGCGGCTGATGTAATATATTAAATGTGATTTGATATTCTGTGGCTTGATATGATGTGCATAATTCTTTCTGCACTAAATTTGTATATCTTATGCTAAGATGGTATGACCCGCACTAAAATAGCTCGATACGATTGAGATTTGATTGAAAAGTGTTTATCACGCGATGTACCATATCTGACTTTAGTTTAACGTGATATGATGCGATTGTAGCAATCGCAGGCCTGTTGGTTGTTTTAGCTAAAAACAATACTACCAATGCAATTTATCGTGATTAATTTAAACTAAATAACCATCACTTGATAATGCTTGGTGATAATGATGTCACGTCACATGATGCGACATCACATCATTACCAATTTATTGCTTTATCATCAAACATATTTTTCTGATATTCAAGTGATCTTTTTGTTTTTTTTTGAACTTTTACCAACATTAATTAATATGCACATACATACATACGCTTATAGTTTTCATACGTATCTAATCATAGATATGTATACTGATTTCGATCGTCCGTCATTCGTTGCGCTTGCGTTATTTATTTCAATAGATAATTCAATTATAACATTCAATTATTTGAGGCCGACAACAACAACGTCGACACTTTGTTGTGTAAAGAAATTATGCGGTTTATGTAGCATGCATAATCTTACATACCAGGCTCCTCACGTATACTTAAAGTTGAACGGTTTGTTAATGCTGATTTGTTTTGTTTTTATTTTACATTTGAAACTTTTTTTAATTTTCTTACATTAAGCGCTTGTTTTTCTTCACAGATTAACTGCGTTTCAAGCGTGATTTCCAATAATAGCCCTAATCTTGTGCTATCGGGTTCAAAAAAAAACCACGAGTCTCGTGTGAAATTTTTTCATAACAGCAGATTCGCATGCGCAACCTCTGAGTTATTCTTTACAGGAGACGTAAATAATCATTAAGTAGGCATTCCTGAGAGGATAGTGTACGTCAGTCACTACTAAATTTTCTTTGTATTGCATTCCTGTACTCCATGCATATTTTTTCCAACTCTATGACAAATGGTTGCAGCTTATATACAAATATATTTTTTTAGTATTTTCTTAATATTCAATTTTCTTTTTTCCTTACTTACCGCTTATTATTATTGTCTTGCCGCCTGGCCATTCTTCGTTATCACACAAGTGAGGGTCGACTTTGTAAGCGCGCCTCGCTTTATTGTTATTGTTTGACCCAGAAACTTAGGAATTCGATAGTCCATGAGAGTTCATAGTCATATAAACGTAGTGGTTACAATATAGCAGCTCATTAACGAACTGATTTCTAACCACTGACTCATAAAATAAATAATAAACAGTTTGCCGATCTTCTGTTCGTTTCATAGCTGCATGGATTTGCGATGAAAGTATTTTTAAACTGTATTAATATACGATAATTTATAAAAATAGATGGGTTGCAAAGCAAAATTAAATAAATAACTGCAATATTCAATAATGGAAAATGGTCTTTATTAGACTACTTTGAGAGTACTTCACAATAACTCTTACTTCACAACTAATTGCGTGTTTAAATCAAACTGCTTCCTTACTACTCAGCTTGTTCTGCTTTTATACTCTCTGTTGCCTTGTCTGCATATTTCTCCAAATGTCTAGATGTTTCTCCTTCTAGAATCTACTACTTGGTTACCAGTACAGTATTTGTAGTTTATAGCCTCTCGCATAGCCATATGCGTGTGTATATGTGAGTACTACTTCGGCTGATGCTTACATGTGTTTGCGAGTATCTCTTCGTTGCCTTGTATGTACATATGTGTGTAAATGATGATTGATTTGTTGATGTACCAAGAGTGACAGCTTGCTTTATTGTATACAATTGGATGAAGCCCTAGTTTCGTCAGGTGTATGACTATAGCTATGTTGCTACACTAGCAATTTTCGAAATTAAGCTATATACTAGCAGACCTAGCAAACGTTGTTGTGATCTAACTTTGGTCTATCTGCATAACTTTTAAGAAGTTTTTAACTCCTACTCCCCTGCCCCTCCCATACAGTATGGTCACATTCAGTCTATGTGAGCTCTTTATTGAGCGGCCACTTCAACCTCACTGCCCTCTCAACCCTCGTCCCTTTATCCTTTCATTCACTCCTCTCTTTGCGTCTGTTTTTCCATCCATTCTTTTCTCTCTAGCTCTTTTCTCGTTCACTCCCCCGCTCCATCTATCACTATTCCTCTATCTTCGTCTAAGTCTGTCTCTTTCTCAGTCTCTTTGTCCTTTCCTCGTTTTCTTCTTCTTTGTTATTTTTATTCTTCTCCATCCCTGATTTGCAGTCCCAGAGGATTGTATGTATTTTTAAATGCTGTATCATACATTTTTTTTTTTAAATTAAAGTGTGGACCACCCTTACGATTTTGGGGTATTAAAAGTAGATAACATCCGATTCAAAAACCTACTCATTATGCTCACATAATTTCATTAAATCGGTGGAATCGTTTGGAAGGAGTTTAACTACAAACACTTTGACACGAGAATTTTATATATCATATATATTATTTCTAATTGCTCTTTTTATATACGGGTCCCTTTTTCGCTCTTATTTGGAATCCAAATCTATAAATAAAGTTTTGGTTGTAAAGATTGAGATTCGGGCTATTAGCGAGCTTTGGGCAATTTTGGTCGTAGTGCTTTTGTTTAGCTATATTTTATTAAAATATTTTGTTAAAAATAAACGATTGTGAGCACACAAAGAAATCTATTTGTACTATGACACTATTGTGAATATTTGCACTGCATTACCGGTAGTTGCTAGATGGAAGCGCAAGCTGTAAGTTTTAATTGATTGATATAACAGCTGATTTCTGTTGACATTTGTCTATTATCTTTTAGATTGGTTGTGCAAGATGCGCACGGGTCCCGCTAGTAAGATATATTTATGAAACCCCTATATCAGATTTCTTCGTGTATCCATGGAATACAAGAACAATTCATCAGCTGTTGCTGTGCGTTTTCTCTTCTGCATTTAACCGATCTGCAACCAACCGATCGTTATAAACTCCAAAGAAAAAGAAAACAAAAACTTTTAAGACCCACCTACTCAGATTTATAACCAAGAGATAACGATAAAGTAAAATAGAAAAAAATAACAAAAGTAAAATAAGTGATAAATTAGCTGCTCATCTGTAGCTACTTTTTGCCGCTCATGAATGTCAAACGAAATGAAATGCGAATACAAATTAAGTGAATATCGCAGAATTTTACACGATTAACATATACATATACAAAGTTGCACACAAATTAGGGATTACAATCTCAGGATTTTTGGTTTTGTAAACTCTTACTAATACTTCTGATAAATATTCAACTTCAAAGAAAATTGATAAGGATAACGGTTAAGTTAGGTTAAGTTGAACTGGCGGGCTGTGAGGACCTCACATAGGCCGAATGAGTTCATACAGTATGCAGAAGTTTACTCAACGATCATCCTAAAAACCCTATCAGAAACCATGACCTACGCTAGAAAATAACACCATCCTTTCGACGAATACTAGAAGCTTACAAGGACCTGCGCTACTTGTTGCTCTAGATCTGATAGCTGTGCCTCTCCTTATAGATGAAGTCTTAGCCTTGCGAGCGCAGCGCAAGAGCATATAACGTGTTGAAAAACTAAGTCGTTGTAGATATAATACCTTAATCTCATTTTAAATCCCGAAAATCTCGTGATCGCAAAATGCGAAAATATTGGAGTCCCCAATACAAACCATTTATATACATATATATAAAAATACGTATTAAAATGCGTAAAAAAATATGTACATATTCATAAGATATGTATGTTGATTTATGTACAAAAAATGTAAACAAAACATACCCTAACAAAAATATATGAGGAATTTGGCGAACAATTTGCAATAAGCTGAGATTTTTCTATCCGCTACTTATATAACATGCGCCTGTGTGTGCAAATGTTGTTGTTGTTGTAGCGATAAGGTTTCTCCCCGCAGGCTTTGGGAAGTGTTATCGATGTGATGGTCCTTTTCCGGATACAGATCCGGTACGCTCCGGTAACACAGCACCATTAAGATGCTAGCCCGACCATCTCGGGAACGATTTATATGGCCACTTTAAATCTTCAGGCCATCCCTCGCTCCCCACCCCCAAGTTCCTTGTGGAGCTTGGGGTCGCCAGAGCCTCGTCTGTTAGTGCGCTGGCAACCTAAAAGGGTTGCGTAACACAGCTCCTTGAATCTGGTATTTTAGTCGCCTCTTACGACAGGCATACCTACTGCGGGTATATTCTGACCCCCTAACCCGTTGGGGAAATAGTTAGTTATTTTGGCATAACGGATGCGAGAACGTCCCATGCTGATGCACTTTGTTACATAGAGGGAAAACCTCCCTTCCCTATATTCTAATAGAGAAAGAAGCAAGACGTGCTGCATTAAGACTTCAAAATATAGCTAAAGAGCCGAAACGTGACAGGACATATGAAAGTAATAAAAAATTCATAGGAAATCCCGTATTGCAACTACGTGATACAATGTACTCTACGATCAACATCTCGCGGAATTTTGAGGTGTCCATTGTGGATAGAACTCTTTGGGAAAAAGGGAAATCATATACGGACCTTGACTCAGAGGTCTGGTTCACGGATTGATCAAAATTTGATAACGGGAAAACGGGAGCTGGCATCTGTGGGCTGAAATTCAAGAAATTTACACCAATGTGATGCTATTCCACAATTTTTCAGGCACAAATTCGTGCAATAGAAGTTTGCGGTAGAGAATATCTACGAAGAGTTTTATTCTCGAGGAGTATCTTTATTATGCTTTGCATGCTTACACAATTACTGTTCAGAGTACTGAATGGTCTGGGAGCCAAACACAAGGTTCGGTTAAGATGGGTTTCCGGGCATCAGGGATATGAAGGTAATAGACAGGCAGACTGCCTAGCCAGCAGGGTGCTTTAGCAGTATTCTGTTGTCCAGAGCCCTTCTGTGGACTCAAATAGGCACAAACTGAGGAATCCATTAGTAACTGGGAAACAATGCAGTTCATTGAATACTCAGCGCAAAGGCAGCCCAAATTGTTTATACGCCCAGCAACGAGAGTTTCAGGGGACACTGTAGTCTACGTTATCACCTAAGTAAGTTTAATATATATCGTATTGTATGTAGCATTCACTCATTAAGTTATTCATTCATTTGTACAAACATATATTTCGACCCGTTTAGGAATGTCTTAAAATGCATTGACTCTTACATACATATTAATACATACATATATTTTGGCTCGCTGGGAACTGCATTCTAAGCATAAATAAAAATAGCTGTGGAATCTGCAACGCAAGCATAAGTAAATCATGTTAATAATTTGTATACAGGTAAAGGCATGTGGCGGGCAAGCTTTAAACAGTAACATACCAAGGTTCAAGTTACCAGACGGTGCACGGCGTAGTTACCGTTGCGTGTAGAAAATATATGTTTGTACAAATGAATAAATGTGTCAATGAATCTAAGGCCGTACCAAACGTAAAAGTAACGGTTGTTAAGTACAAGAAATAAGAAAAACATACCTACGTTAATAAAACACGTGTTTAAGCTATGATCTACACATTTTTCAAAAAAACCACATGTGCTACATACACGCATATGTACCTACATATATATACTATATGCCCATAAATATACATACATATGTTTGTATGTATTTAATAAATATTTTAACAATGACCTTGAACGACGTTGCCTTGCGAAAATAGGGTAAATACATAAAAAGAAGGAGGGACGGAACTGTCTTCGGCTGTGCCGAAGTATTCATACCCCTGAATGGAGCTGAGCAATAATCTTAGCTATGACGATGAATCACTTATCTAAACTTATAGATAGATGTATGCCCTTCGATGTATGTATGAAATTTGAAGCTTCAAGCTGCTAAAATGGAATATAAATTACGAAAATGTTCTTATCAGAACAATCGGTTGTATGGGATATATGCTATATATACGTCCGATTTCTACGATTTTTCAAACAAAAATATGTCTCATATGAGAAAGCATTTGGTGAAATTTGAAGCTTCTTACTGATAAATTGAGGACGAAACTTGTTACAAAAAACCTCTTCTGAAAAATCGGTTATATGGGGGATATACCAGCCCAAACCAATTAAAATTCATAAACAACAAGTAAGGAAGTCTAAGTTTTAAGTAACCGTGGAATTTGTTTGTATGACATGGGTATCAAATGAAAGATGTTAAAGAGTATTTTAAAAGAGAGTGGGCCATAGTTCTATAGTTCTAAAGGTGGACCAGGGGTGACTCTAGAATGTGTTTGTACGATATGGGTATCAAATGAAAGGTGGTCATAAGTATTTTAAAAGGGAGTGATCCTTAGTTCTATAGGTGCACGCCTTTTCGAGATATCGCCATAAAGGTGGACTAGGGGTGACTCTAGAATGTGTTTGTATGATATGGGTATCAAATGAAAGGTGTTAATGAGTATTTTGAAAGGGAATAGGCCTTAGTTCTATAGGTGGACGCCTTTTCGAGATACCGCCATAAAGGTGGACCAGGGGTGACTAGAATGCGTTTGCACGATATGGGTATCAAATGAAAGGTATTAATGAGGGTTCTAAAAGGGAGTGGCCCTTAGTTGTATATGTGAAGGCGTTTTCGAGATATCGACCAAAATGTGGACCAGGGTGACCCAGAACATCATCTGTCGGGTAACGCTAATTATTTATATAGTATGTATTAACGAGAACAGTGTTCCTGCCATGATTCCAAAGGCTTTTTGTGTCGCCCTGCAGAACTTTTTCATTTTCTTCTACTTAATATGGTAGGTATCACACCCATTTTACCAAGTTTTTTCCAAAGTTATATTTTGCGTCAAAAAACCAATCCAATCACCATGTTTCATGTTTTTTCGTATTTGGTATAGAATTATGGATTATTTTTTTTCATTTTTCGAAATTATTGATATCGAAAAAGTGGGCGTGGTCATATTAGGATGTCGCCCATTTTTAATACCAAGATTAGTAAATATATATCGATTTTTGCTCAAGTTATCGTGTTAACGGCCAAGAGGAAGGGCAGCCGGTCGACTGTGTATAAAAACTGGGCGTGACTTCAGTTTTGCGTCATAAGTTCAACCCACGTACCAAGTTTCATCGTTTTAGCCGTCTTGTAATGAATTACCGCACTTTTTCGATTTATCGAAATTTTCGATATCGAAAAAGTGGGCGTGGTTATAGTCTAATTGCGTTCATTTTAAACAGCGATCTGCGAAGAGTGCCCAGGAACTTACATACCAAATTTCATTAAGATACCTCAAAATTTACTCAAGTTATCGTGTTTACGGACGGACGGCTAAATGAATATCTTTTTTCGCCCAGATCATTTTGATATATAGACGTCTATATCTATCTCGATTAGTTTATGCCGTTACGGATTACCGTTATGCGAACAAAATTAATATACTCTGTGAGCTCTGCTCAGCTGAGTATAAAAACCGCTGTGCTTAAGTAAAGAATTGGTTCAAAAGACAAAGCATGTGTTTTTTTTTTTTTTTTTCAATAAATTGTGTTAGTGGTAAGCCGATATTTGCTGAAATTCGTAATTTAATAATAGAAAAGGTAAAATCTGGAAAAAGTTATGCCAGAGTATCATCAGATCTAAAGTTACCGAGATCTACTACACAAAGTATAATACAGAGTTACAAAAAAGAGGTCGTGTTTCTTTCAACGCCCAAAGAACTATTGACTTAATCCGGAAATTTGAAATTTAATTCAGGAAATTTGGGACTCTATAACTTCCGAAGAATGCCAAAGCTTTGATGACACAATGCCCCAGCGGCGTCAAGCCGTGTTAAAAAATAAAGGCGACGTTACTCAATTCTAAAATAAAGATCACTGTACGAATCAATAATGGTCAAATTTGTTTTATCATGTTGTAATAAGCGCTAGTATTTTAATTTGACATTAAAGAAATATACATAAGCTTTAATACGAGCATATTTTTTGGGTGTGGTATTTACCCTTTTATGTGATATGCTGTTGTGATAAAAGTTTCTTGAGAAAAACGCTCGGTGTACGAATTAATAGTGGTTTGGGCTAGTATGCTATATTGATCCGATCCGGTAGGTTCCGGCAAAAGTCTAAGCCAAAACCAAAATATACTCGCTGACAAAATTTCATCAAGATATCAATTTTGAAATTTGTGCCAAACTTAATATATATCATTTCATTTTCATGAAAGGTAAAAAGGTAAGCATTTATTAAGAACGCTCTTTTTACAGCCCTAGTTTTGCCTTGAACGCCTGATGTCTCCTTTAAGCAGCAATATTCAGTATTTCTTTTAATAGAACTGTGATTGTTATAATTTTTGGTTCTATAGAGAAAAAACGTGGAATCAATTGGCGTCAGTTATCGTGAAACAGGGATAGGTGGCGTGACTTGTTACGGAACGGCCAAAATCGCTTAGGCGTTTAAAAAAGTTCAATAACCAGGAATTGACGATTGTATATGTAAGTCGCTTTATCGATACCGTAATGTTCAGATGGTTTTAGGGCGACTAAATACCGTTTTTTATCAATTCCAAAGCAAACAATACTCGAAAGCTGCATCCAAATGTTTTAAAATTATTAATTTTTTAATTGAAAAATATCTCTGACCCACATCAAACTTATGATTTTCTTTTCTTTCATTACTTTATCATCTTGTCATTTATTTCCTCTCAACTGCTTGCTTGCCTCTTATCGTACATATGTATGTATGTATGATGTATTAATTATTTTGTTCACCTCATTTGCATCTGCCAGCTGCACATTTAAGTAGTGAATCGCTGTGTACGATCATACCGCGATCATTGTGCCAATTAAACTCTCTTTTACATTTTTTTTCGCATCTATCTTTGCTCTTGTGTTTCGAACGCTCACTGTCAGGGTGCGAAATAAATAATTTTTATTTTGGAACGATTTTCCGTCATCCCTTGTCAAATTTGGTTTCGAGACAAACTTCTTTAAAAATACAACATTAACACAGCGTTCAAAACATCGAACAATCTAGGGCGAAAACTAAGAGGATGCGTTCAGCAGCCACGGCGTATACAAGCTTACCTTCGGATGCCAACATAGTTACATAGGACAAACAGGACGGCAAATAAGAACGAGGTTCAGAGAACACATTCGAGATTACAACAAAAAAAACACGGAATCCAAACACTATACCAGAGTCTAACAAACAGAAAACATTAGACGGTAGAATAATAAACGAACAGATAAACACAATTTCTGACACAATATTTGAGTCTTTAAAACTTGTTTACAAGAAACAAAGTAATCACACAGGTACAACAGACAAACACACAACAACGAAAGAACACATAACAATTAACGCACCAAAAGAACTAACCCACAAAGAAGGTAAACGACCAAAATTACGGACTTTTACCTGCCACAGTTAGCCGCACAAATCGATCGGTAGAAGCCACCCTCGGTTCTGAATGAACACATAGCACATACACACAAACATACACAAGCATCAATTTTGAAAATATCTGCTCATGTACCTACGAACTATAAATACAAGACAAACGACAACAACAGATCAGAACAAATATCGACACAACGCCGAAACAGGTTTGTCTTAAAACCAAATTTGACAAGGGATGACAGAAAATCGTTCCAATATACATCATTTATCCACCCTGTCGGAAAATCAAGAAAACAAAATAAGTAAATTTTCATTTTAGCACTTTTTGTAGGTATGGTTAGCAAAAACGTGAGATATGGTTAAGATAATACTAGTGAGATATGCCATGGGTCGTTGAGGTATACCTTCCATAATCTCCCTTGAAATCCTCTAAAATTTATTGCGCTTAACAGATTTCCACACATTCAATTACAAAAGCAGCCATTTTTATTAATAGTTTCGTCATACTAGTATTTACCCTTTGGAATTTGAGATAAGAAAGAGGAAGCTTGCATACGCTTTTATTTTGTTAAGTTGACATTAAAAGTCGCAATAAATCGCGTGTGCGCGTCCTAAAGCCCCGTCAGATAAAATTTTTGGTGCAGCATCGTACGCTGACAGATGACCAGATTGCATGTATTTGCATGGTGGAGAGCGACAAATAGCGCATCACCAGCGCCATCTGATATAAAAAAGTAGACGACTTCTAACTTTTGTTGCAAGCCAAGCATAAGAAAAATAACTTGACATGTGTTTTGGCCATGAGTGCTATCAGACTTTCAGAAATGTTATTATTTTTTCCGCTCGTTGGCACTTTTCTAACAATATACAATTCAAAATATTGTAACGAATTTGCTGCAAATCCTCTGCTAAGTTCGAATCACTAAACTGTTGAATAAATAACTCCAATATTGAATGATAGAAAAATGGCCTTTATTAAAGTACTTCACAATAACACTTATACTTTGCTACTCGCTGGCTTAATAACCAAACTGATTAATAACTCAAATGAAACTCTACTATTGGCCGCCAGATCGCGTGCTTAAGCAAACTGATTGATAGCTCAACTCAAACTGAATTACTTCTTACTCGCTTGCCCCGCTTTTATAGTTTACGCTGCATACTTCTAGGCTCTTCGATTTCCAGAACTTACTAGTTGTTTCGGCTACAAAATCGCCAGCCACAACTACGTGCACAAATTATTGCCCTCTCTTGTGACCACTGAGATAAGATATATGCATGTGTTTGTGCATTGCCGCTCCGCTGCTCGTATACGTACATATGTGTAGACGCAATTATTTATTCGTTTATGTAGATACATAAAGATTGAATTATTGATGTGAATGTTTGTAGTTTACAGTCTCTCGCGCGCACATAGGCGTATAAGTAAATGCATCTGTGTGTGACATCTCTCTGGGCTGCCTTATATATGTGTATACTTGATTTGATTATTAACGTAAATACTGCTTGGCATGGCCTTAGCATCGCCTTAGTGATGGGATAACTTAGTGATGGTAATATCCGTGACAATACGTTAGCAAGTTTTTTTCTTGTATAGTGAGTGCTTTGCGAAATTTTGTATGTGAATGGGCAAGGCGAAATAAATTTTAAGTGCTAAGTCTAAAGTTTCTTTATATTTACAAACGCAACATCTTGCGCGATTGTGACGATGTTCGCTTTTGCTCAGAACTCATGAACATGTGACGTGGCCATTAAGATATTCGAGATCAAATGTCGCAAAATTTAGTTTTCCGCAAATATCTCGCTTAGTATTGCTTGCTCGCTTTTAGCGCCCAGTACGAAGGTGTTCATAATGAAATTTTCTACAAGCCTTTTTTGAAATATTTTTCCATGCGCTCAACATTTTCTGAGCTACAGCGAGAAAAGCGCGAGCCATCGCTTAAATATTGCATCGCGCTAGACTAAAAATAAATGGAGCGAATTCGATTAAATTTTGTATGTAGATTCCATATGCAGTAATTTACGGAATTCATATCCAAGGAGATGTACTATAATTTATCCGATAAAAAAAAAAAAAACAATTAATTTGGGTTTAAAATCGTCGCAAACATGTTGTCGTTGTAGCGATAAAGACACTCCCCGAAGGTTTTGTGGAGTGTTATCGATATTGATGGTCCTTTGCCGGATATAAATTCGGTACTTTCCGGTTACAAGCACCACTAAGGTATAAGCCCGACCATCTCGGGAACGATTTGGTAGGAGCACATGAAACCTTCTAGGCCATACCGGTCTCCCACCCCCTAAATCCATAAGGAACTCTCCTATTTCTTGCTATAATTCCACTTGGGAAAAGGAATATAATTTATATAAGGCCCTTTTTTGCAAAGATATAGCTTATTTTTTATTCGTCTACGACCCCTTCGAAAATCTTTTATATAAAAGTGGGGGCGTGGTCCTTAACCGATTTCGTTAATATTTCTTCGAAGAACTCCTTATAGTAATTTTGTTATGATAGGTTTAACGGTTTTTAATTTATGATTAATTGTTGTTGTTTTTATTTTTATTTTTATTTTCAGCCTTTCAAAAGTTATATCAAGAAGAATTTCCGAGATCTAGGCCACACATATATGTATATTAGTAATAAATGATTAATAATATTTGTAAAATTGATTTTATCACAAGTGGGCGGTGCTACGCCCATTTTCAAAAATGTTTATCAAGAGTCTCAATATCAGTGCAAGCGTCAAATTTCAACATTCTAGATGTATTATTTACTAAATAATCAGGTTTTTTGTGTTTTCCAAAATGTTATATACATATGTAAATTAGAGCGGGTCAGGAGTATAGCATAAACGCAATCTACAGATGATTCTAAGAAAAATTGCTGAAGACACCATAGCTCTAAGTCCGATTTCGAGTCCCCCAAAAATTAAAAAAAAAAAACCTATATTTTCAAGTAATAAGCAAAAAACAATTTTTATAATTTTAATGTAATTTGTTTAAAAATTTATTTTTTTACTTAGAATTGACCATTTTAACGTATTTTTCAAAATAAAAGTAATGTTATGTATAAAATTAAATGAATTCTTCAATAGCAAGAAACTGTCAATAGATCAATTAATTGGCATATGCAGCGATGAAGAACCAGGTAATACTGGAATAGAAAATGTTGTTAAACAACCACGAATGGAGAGCAAAAAAAGATTAAAAAAAATAATAACATAACTTTACTTTTATTTTGAAATATACGTTAAAATGGTCAATTATAAGTAAAAAATAATTTTTTAAATAAATTACATTACAATTATAAAAATTGTGTTTTTCGCTTATTATTTGAAAATATACTAAAATTCAAAAACACTAGATATTAATACATATTCTGAAATGTACGTAAAATACCTTTAAAGTAAGCCCAATATGATATTTTTGCTATAATTCTATCAGAAGCTATGAAGATTTTTTGGCCAAACCCTACATTCATATGGCAAAATATCTATTTTGCAAAAGTGGGGACTCGAAATCGGACATAGAGCTATGGAGTCTTCAGCAATTTTTCTTATACAGCCCAACTCTAAACGAAAATTCCGTGCGAGTTTTTTCTCTTCTCCCATTCCTCGTATTCTAAATAAAAATTCCTTGTGAGTTTTTTCACTTCTCCCTTTCCTCCTATTCTGAACAATGTTCGAAAAAGAGGAAACCGGTTATGGGAGAAAAGTAGGTATTATGAATGTGAGGGAGAGGGAGATTTCTTTGCCATTTCATAGGAGTTTTTTCACTAGTTAAATTAAAGGGAATGCATCAAAATAGTTAAAGGAAATTCGTTCTTTTAAGAAAGAAAACTTATTTGTACAAATTTGTGCTAAAATATGTATTTACATTCTACCACATATTCTCACTGTTAATACAACAACAACCACAATATTCTTTATTTTAAGTCGAAAAGTATATCATAAGCAACGGAAGAGCTCTTTGTATATTTGATGCAGCCATCCAGAAATTGCGCAAGGATTTTTTAAGATGGCTTAATCAGATTTTGGCATATGGCCAAAGGCGAACTCAACTCGACGTGGCCGCCAGAAAATTGCTTTGCAGAGTGAAAGCAGGCAACTCCGGCGGATTTGTGTTATCCCGCCGTCTTCTTCTTATGCTCCTCTGTTGATGTTACTGTGGCACCAATTCATTACTCATTTCAGTGAATACCACATGAAATGCAATAATGTGCCTTATACCTTATTTCTTAATTTCAAACAAATTCGCAACAATAATTAAACTTTTCAATTTTTTAAACAAAATAAGAAATGCGCAACGAAATTTCAATTGACAAAACATCTGACTTCAAAAATTCGAAATTCCTATTCCCCAATTTTTTTTCTCCCTAGGAGAAAAGAATTGGAGGAATTTTTCCGCGGGAATAAAAAATCCGCGAGAACAAAATTCCGCGAGAATATTTAGAATTGGTCTGATAATCATCTGTAGATTACGTTTTTGCTATACTCCTAATGAAAAAAAATCCACCCATACAATTTGACCCGCTCTAATGTACATATATAAAAAGTGGGCTGGGCGTAGTTATCATTCGACCTTACTCCAAATACCAATATTTTCTGGATTCAGATAAGCCCGTATACCAAATTTGGTGAAGGTATCTCAATATTTTCTCAAGTTATCGTGTTAATGGATGGGCAGACGCTCGGACATGGCTTAATAAATTTTTTTTTGATACTTGTGATTTTGATATATGGAAGTTCATATTTACCTCGATTCCTTTATACCTGTACAACAAACCGTTATGTTACCAAAGTTGATATATTCTGTGTGCACAGCACGCTGATTATAAAAATACGAGCCGTACCCGTGCTCATCTTGCCCAACCGATCTAAAAGTCTCTTATCAAATATCAACAGAAATCAGCTGTTCTATCAATCAATTAAAACTTACAGCTTGCGCTGCCATCTAGCGTATGGTAGCAACTGCCGGTAATGCAGCGCAAATATTCACAATAATGCCATAGTACAAATAGATTTCTTTGTGTGCTCACAATCGGTTAGTTTTAACAAATTATTTTAGTAAAATATAGCTAAATAAAAGCTCTACGACCAAAATTGCCCAAAGCTCGCTAATTGCCCCAATCTCCATCTTTACAACCAAAACTTTATTTATAGAAAAAGGGACCCGTACATAAAAACAGCAATTAGAAATAATATATATGATAATGTTATATACGGTCTAATATCTAACATATGAAGCAATGTACAAGTGCTTTGAATCGTACTTGTCGCCCTTACGCAAATCGTGCCAAAAGCGTGAATATTTTCAAATCGTTGCTCTTTCCTTTTATATCAATTGACAACAAGATAACCACATGAAGGACGTGCGTAAAGCTGGCAGACCCAAGTGCTCAGAAGTAAGTTTAAGTTGATTGAGAATTAAGTGCATTTTAGGTGCTATTTAGGGCCACAAAAGATAATTTAGGTGCTCATTTGGTTTTCGAGATATTCGCAAAAAAGTGTGGGTCTGCTAGCTTGACGTTAAGCTAGCAGACCCACAATTTAAATTTCCTTTTATTTTACATAAAAAATATTACAAAATTAGGAGCTATTTAGGTGCTTTTTAGGGCCACAAAAGAGAATTTAGGTTTTCATTTAGTTTTCGAGATATTCGCAAAAAGTGTGGGTCTGCTAGCTTAACGTAAAGCTAACAGACCCTGAATTTAAATTTCATTTTAGTAAAAAATATTTAAGTAAAAAATATATCGAAATTAGGAGCTATTTAGGGCCACAAAAGATAATTTAGGTTTTCATTTAGTTTTCGAGATATTCGCAAAAAAGTGTGGGTCTGCTAGCTTAACGTCAAGCTAGTAGACCCACAATTTAAATTTCATTTTATTTCAAATAAAAAATATATCAAAATTAGGAGCTATTTAGGTGCTTTTTAGGGCCACAAAAGAGAATCTAGGTTTTCATTTAGTTTTTGAGATATTCGCAATTTAAATTTCATTTTATTTTTTTCCCAAATTATTAAATAAATTATAAAATTAAAAAAAAAATTGCTTCAAATAAATGTTTTCATACATTTAAAAAAAAAAAAAAAAAAAAGCAATATGGGCAATCCCCGATTATTAAAAATCATAAATTTCATTTTATTTTAAATAAAAAATATATCAAAATTAGGAGCTATTTAGCTGCTTTTTAGGGCCACAAAAGATAATTTAGGTTTTCATTTAGTTTTCGAAATATTCGCAAAAAAAGTGTGGGTCTGCTAGCTTAACGTCAAGCTAGTAGACCCACAATTTAAATTTCATTTTATTTCAAATAAAAAATATATCAAAATTAGGAGCTATTTAGGTGCTTTTTAGGGCCACAAAAGAGAATCTAGGTTTTCATTTAGTTTTTGAGATATTCGCAATTTAAATTTCATTTTATTTTAAATAAAAAATATATCAAAATTAGGAGCTATTTAGGTGCTTTTTAGGGCCACAAAAGATAATTTAGGTTTTCATTTAGTTTTCGAAATATTCGCAAAAAAGTGTGGGTCTGCTTGCTTGACGTCAAGCTAGCAGACCCACAATTTAAATTTCATTTTATTTTAAATAGAAAATATATCAAAATTAGGAGCTATTAAGTGCTTTTTAGGGCCACAAAAGATAATTTAGGTTTTCATTTAGTTTTCGAGGTATTCGCAAAAAGTGTGTGTCTGCTAGCTTAACGTCAAATTTCATTTTATTTTAAATAAAAAATATATCAAAATTAGGAGCTATTTAGGTGCTTTTTAGGGCCACAAAAGAGAATTTAGGTTTTCATTTAGTTTTCGAGATATTCGCAAAAAGTGTGTGTCTGCTAGCTTAACGTCAAGCTAGCAGACCCACAATTTAAATTTCATTTTATTTTAAATAAAAAATATATCAAAATTAGGAGCTATTTAGGTGCTTTTTAGGGCCACAAGAGAGAATTTAGGTTTTCATTTAGTTTTCGAGATATTCGCAAAAAGTGTGTGTCTGCTAGCTTAACGTCAAGCTAGCAGACCCACAATTTAAATTTCATTTTATTTTAAATAAAAAATGTATCAAAATTAGGAGCTATTTAGGTGCTTTTTAGGGCCACAAAAGATAATTTAAGTTTTCATTTAGTTTTCGAGATATTCGCAAAAAGTGTGGGTCTGCTAGCTTAACGTCAAATTTCATTTTATTTTAAATAAAAAATATATCAAAATTAGGTGCTATTTAGGTGCTTTTTAGGGCCACAAAAGAGAATTTAGGTTTTCATTTAGTTTTCGAGATATTCGCAAAAAAGTGTGGGTCTGCTAGCTTAACGTCAAATTTCATTTTATTTTAAATAAAAAATATATCAAAATTAGGAGCTATTTAGGTGCTTTTTAGGGCCACAAAGAGAATTTAGGTTTTCATTTAGTTTTCGAGATATTCGCAAAAAAGTGTGGGTCTGCTAGCTTAACGTCAAGCTAGCAGACCCACAATTTAAATTTCATTTTATTTTAAATAAAAAATATATCAAAATTAGGAGCTATTTAGGGCCACAAAAGAGAATTTAGGTTTTCATTTAGTTTTCGAGATATTCGCAAAAAAGTGTGGGTCTGCTAGCTTAACGTCAAATTTCATTTTATTTTAAATAAAAAATATATCAAAATTAGGTGCTATTTAGGTGCTTTTTAGGGCCACAAAAGAGAATTTAGGTTTTCATTTAGTTTTCGAGATATTCGCAAAAAAGTGTGGGTCTGCTAGCTTAACGTCAAATTTCATTTTATTTTAAATAAAAAATATATCAAAATTAGGAGCCTTTTAGGTGCTTTTTAGGGCCACAAAAGAGAATTTAGGTTTTCATTTAGTTTTCGAGATATTCGCAATTTAAATTTCATTTTATTTTAAATAAAAAATATATCAAAATTAGGAGCTATTTAGGTGCTTTTTAGGGCCACAAAAGGTAATTTAGGTTTTCATTTAGTTTTCGAAATATTCGCAAAAAAGTGTGGGTCTGCTAGCTTGACGTCAAATTTAATTTTATTTTAAATAAAAAATATATCAAAATTAGGAGCTATTTAGGTGCTTTTTATGGCCACAAAAGAGAATTTAGGTTTTCATTAAGTTTTCGAGATATTCGCAAAAAAGTGTGGGTCTGCTGGTTTAACGTCAAGCTAGCAGACCCACAATTTAAATTTCATTTTATTTTAAATAAAAAATATATCAAAATTAGGTGCTATTTAGGTGCTTTTTATGGCCACAAAAGAGAATTTAGGTTTTCATTTAGTTTTCGAGATATTCGCAAAAAAGTGTGGGTCTGCTAGCTTAACGTCAAATTTCATTTTATTTTAAATAAAAAATATATCAAAATTAGGAGCTATTTAGGGCCACAAAAGATAATTTAGGTTTTCATTTAGTTTTCGAGATATTTGAAAAATAGTGTGGGTCTGCTAGCTTAACGTCAATTTTCATTTTATTTTAAATAAAAAATATATCAAAATTAGGAGCTATTTAGGTGCTTTTTAGGGCCACAAAAGAGAATTTAGGCTTTCATTTAGTTTTCGAGATATTCGCAAAAAAGTGTGGGTCTGCTAGCTTAACGTCAAATTTCATTTATCATCAAAATTAGGAGCTATTTAGGTGCTTTTTAGGGCCACAAAAGAGAATTTAGGTTTTCATTTAGTTTTCTAGATATTCGCAAAAAAGTGTGTGTCTGCTAGCTTAACGTCAAATTTCATTTTATTTTAAATAAAAAATATATCAAAATTAGGAGCTATTTAGGTGCTTTTTAGGGCCACAAAAGAGAATTTAGGTTTTCATTTAGTTTTCGAGATATTCGCAAAAAAGTGTGGGTCTGCTAGCTTAACGTCAAGCTAGCAGACCCATAATTTAAATTTCATTTTATTTTAAATAAAAAATATATCAAAATTAGGAGCTATTTAGGGCCACAAAAGATAATTTAGGTTTTCATTTAGTTTTCGAGATATTTGCAAAAAAGTGTGGGACTGCTAGCTTAACGTCAAATTTCATTTTATTTTAAATAAAAAATATATCAAAACTAGGCGCTATTTAGGTGCTTTTTAGGGCCACAAAAGAGAATTTAGGTTTTCATTTAGTTTTCTAGATATTCGCAAAAAAGTGTGGTTCTGCTAGCTTAACGTCAAATTTCATTTTATTTCAAATAAAAAATATATCAAAATTAGGAGCTATTTAGGTGCTATTTAGGGCCACAAAAGATAATTTAGGTTTTCATTTAGTTTTCGAGATATTTGCAAAAAAGTGTGGGACTGCTAGCTTAACGTCAAATTTCATTTTATTTTAAATAAAAAATATATCAAAATTAGGAGCTATTTAGGTGCTTTTTAGGGCCACAAAAGAGAATTTAGGTTTTCCTTTAGTTTTCGAGATATTCGCAAAAAAGTGTGGGTCTGCTAGCTTAAAGTCAAATTTCATTTTATTTTAAATAAAAAATATATCAAAATTAGGAGCTATTTAGGTGCTTTTTAGGGCCACAAAAGAGAATTTAGGTTTTCATTTAGTTTTCGAGATATTCGCAAAAAAGTGTGGGTCTGCTAGCTTAACGTCAAATTTCATTTATCATCAAAATTAGGAGCTATTTAGGTGCTTTTTAGGGCCACAAAAGAGAATTTAGGTTTTCATTTAGTTTTCTAGATATTCGCAAAAAAGTGTGTGTCTGCTAGCTTAACGTCAAATTTCATTTTATTTTAAATAAAAAATATATCAAAATTAGGAGCTATTTAGGGCCACAAAAGATAATTTAGGTTTTCATTTAGTTTTCTAGATATTTGCAAAAAAGTGTGGGTCTGCTAGCTTAACGTCAAATTTCATTTTATTTTAAATAAAAAATATATCAAAATTAGGAGCTATTTAGGTGCTTTTTAGGGCCACAAAAGAGAATTTAGGTTTTCATTTAGTTTTCGAGATATTCGCAAAAAAGTGTGGGTCTGCTAGCTTAACGTCAAGCTAGCAGACCCATAATTTAAATTTCATTTTATTTTAAATAAAAAATATATCAAAATTAGGAGCTATTTAGGGCCACAAAAGATAATTTAGGTTTTCATTTAGTTTTCGAGATATTTGCAAAAAAGTGTGGGACTGCTAGCTTAACGTCAAATTTCATTTTATTTTAAATAAAAAATATATCAAAACTAGGCGCTATTTAGGTGCTTTTTAGGGCCACAAAAGAGAATTTAGGTTTTCATTTAGTTTTCTAGATATTCGCAAAAAAGTGTGGTTCTGCTAGCTTAACGTCAAATTTCATTTTATTTCAAATAAAAAATATATCAAAATTAGGAGCTATTTAGGTGCTTTTTAGGGCCACAAAAGAGAATTTAGGTTTTCATTTAGTTTTCGAGATATTCGCAATCTTCTGCTAGCTTAACGTCAAGCTAGCAGACCCACAATTTAAATTTCATTTTATTTTTTGCGAATATCTCGAAAACTAAAGGAAAACTTAAATTTTCTTTTGTGGCCCTAAAAAGCGCCTAAATAGCTCCTAATTTTGATATATTTTTTATTTAAAATAAAATGAAATTTGACGTTAAGCTAGCAGACCCACACTTTTTTGCGAATATCTTGAAAACTAAATGAAAACCTAAATTCTCTTTTGTAGCCCTAAAAAGCACCTAAATAGCTCTTAATTTTGATATATTTTTTATTTAAAGTAAAATGAAATTTAAATTGTGGGTCTGCTAGCTTGACGTTAAGCTAGCAGACCCACACTTTTTTGCGCACATCTCGAAAACTAAATGAAAACGTAAATTCTCTTTTGTAGCCCTAAAAAGCACCTAAATAGCTCCTCATTTTGATATATTTTTTATTTAAAATAAAATGAAATTTGACGTTAAGCTAGCAGACCCACACTTTTTGCGAATATCTTGAAAACTAAATGAAAACCTAAATTCTCTTTTGTGGCCCTAAAAGGCACCTAAATAGCACCTAATTTTGATATATTTTTTATTTAAAATAAAATGAAGTTTAAATTGTGGGTCTGCTAGCTTGACGTTTTGCGAATATCTCGAAAACTAAATGGAAACCTAAATTATCTTTTGTGGCCCTAAAACGCACCTAAATAGCTCCTCATTTTGATATATTTTTTATTTAAAATAAAATGAAATTTGACGTTAAGCTAGCAGACCCACACTTTTTTGCGAATATCTCGAAAACTAAAGGAAAACCTAAATTCTCTTTTGTGGCCCTAAAACGCACCTAAATAGCTCCTAATTTTGATATATTTTTTATTTAAAATAAAATGAAATTTGACTTTAAGCTAGCAGACCCACACTTTTTTGCGAATATCTCGAAAACTAAAGGAAAACCTAAATTCTCTTTTGTGGCCCTAAAAAGCACCTAAATACCACCTAATTTTGATATATTTTTTATTTAAAATAAAATGAAATTTGACGTTAAGCTAGCAGACCCACACTTTTTTGCGAATATCTCGAAAACTAAATGAAAACCTAAATTCTCTTTTGTGGCCCTAAAAAGCACCTAAATAGCACCTAATTTTGATATATTTTTTATTTAAAATAAAATGAAATTTAAATTGTGGGTCTGCTAGCTTGACGTTTTGCGAATATCTCGAAAACTAAACGAAAACCTAAATTATCTTTGGTGGCCCTAAAAACCACCTAAATAGCTCCTAATTTTGATATATTTTTATTTAAAATAAAATGGAATTTGACGTTAAGCTAGCCGACACACACTTTTTTGCGAATATTTCGAAAACTAAACGAAAACCTAAATTATCTTTTGTGGCCCTAAAAACCACCTAAATAGCTCCTAATTATGATATATTTTTTATTTAAAATAAAATGAAATTTGACGTTAAGCTAGCCGACTCACACTTTTTTGCGAATATTTCGAAAACTAAACGAAAACCTAAATTATCTTTTGTGGCCCTAAAAAGCACCTAAATAGCTCCTAATTTTGATATATTTTTTATTTAAAATAAAATAACGTTAAGCTAGCACACCCACACATTTTTGCGAATATCTTAAAAACTAAATGAAAACCTAAATTATCTTTTGTGACCCTAAAAAGCACCTAAATAGCACCTAATTTTGATATATTTTTTATTTCGAAAACTAAACGAAAACCTAAATTATCTTTTGTGGCCCTAAAAAGCACCTAAATAGCTCCTAATTTTGATATATTTTTTATTTAAAATAAAATAACGTTAAGCTAGCACACCCACACATTTTTGCGAATATCTTAAAAACTAAATGAAAACCTAAATTATCTTTTGTGACCCTAAAAAGCACCTAAATAGCTCCTAATTTTGATATATTTTTTATTTAAAATAAAATAACGTTAAGCTAGCAGACCCACACTTTTTTGCGAATATCTTAAAAACTAAATGAAAACTTAAATTATCTTTTGTGGCCCTAAAAAGCACCTAAATAGCTCCTAATTTTGATATATTTTTTATTTAAAATAAAATAACGTTAAGCTAGCAGACCCACACATTTTTGCGAATATCTTAAAAACTAAATGAAAACTTAAATTATCTTTTGTGGCCCTAAAAAGCACCTAAATAGCTCCTAATTTTGATATATTTTTTATTTAAAATAAAATAACGTTAAGCTAGCAGACCCACACATTTTTGCGAATATTTTAAAAACTAAATGAAAACCTAAATTATCTTTTGTGGCACTAAAAACACCTAAATAGCTCCTAATTTTGATATATTTTTTATTTAAAATAAAATGAAATTTGATGTTAAGCTAGCAGACCCACACTTTTTTGCGAATATCATAAAAACTAAATGAAAACTTAAATTATCTTTTGTGGCCCTAAAAACCACCTAAATAGCTCCTAATTTTGATATATTTTTATTTAAAATAAAATGGAATTTGACGTTAAGCTAGCCGACACACACTTTTTTGCGAATATTTCGAAAACTAAACGAAAACCTAAATTATCTTTTGTGGCCCTAAAAACCACCTAAATAGCTCCTAATTTTGATATATTTTTTATTTAAAATAAAATGAAATTTGACGTTAAGCTAGCCGACCCACACTTTTTTGCGAATATTTCGAAAACTAAACGAAAACCTAAATTATCTTTTGTGGCCCTAAAAAGCACCTAAAGAGCTCCTAATTTTGATATATTTTTTATTTAAAATAAAATGAAATTTGACGTTAAGCTAGCAGACCCACACTTTTTTGCGAATATCTTAAAAACTAAATGAAAACTTAAATTATCTTTTGTGACCCTAAAAAGCACCTAAATAGCTCCTAATTTTGATATATTTTTTATTTAAAATAAAATGAAATTTGACGTTAAGCTAGCACACCCACACATTTTTGCGAATATCTTAAAAACTAAATGAAAACCTAAATTATCTTTTGTGACCCTAAAAAGCACCTAAAGAGCTCCTAATTTTGATATATTTTTTATTTAAAATAAAATGAAATTTGACGTTAAGCTAGCAGACCCACACTTTTTTGCGAATATCTTAAAAACTAAATGAAAACTTAAATTATCTTTTGTGGCCCTAAAAAGCACCTAAATAGCTCCTAATTTTGATATATTTTTTATTTAAAATAAAATAACGTTAAGCTAGCAGACACACACTTTTTTGCGAATATCTTAAAAACTAAATGAAAACTTAAATTATCTTTTGTGGCCCTAAAAAGCACCTAAATAGCTCCTAATTTTGATATATTTTTTATTTAAAATAAAATAACGTTAAGCTAGCAGACCCACACTTTTTTGCGAATATCTTGAAAACTAAATGAAAACCTAAATTCTCTTTTGTAGCCCTAAAAAGCACCTAAATAGCTCTTAATTTTGATATATTTTTTATTTAAAATAAAATGAAATTTAAATTGTGGGTCTGCTAGCTTGACGTTAAGCTAGCAGACCCACACTTTTTTGCGCACATCTCGAAAACTAAATGAAAACGTAAATTCTCTTTTGTAGCCCTAAAAAGCACCTAAATAGCTCCTCATTTTGATATATTTTTTATTTAAAATAAAATGAAATTTGACGTTAAGCTAGCAGACCCACACTTTTTGCGAATATCTTGAAAACTAAATGAAAACCTAAATTCTCTTTTGTGGCCCTAAAAGGCACCTAAATAGCACCTAATTTTGATGTATTTTTTATTTAAAATAAAATGAAATTTAAATTGTGGGTCTGCTAGCTTGACGTTTTGCGAATATCTCAAAAACTAAATGGAAACCTAAATTATCTTTTGTGGCCCTAAAACGCACCTAAATAGCTCCTCATTTTGATATATTTTTTATTTAAAATAAAATGAAATTTGACGTTAAGCTAGCAGACCCACACTTTTTTGCGAATATCTCGAAAACTAAAGGAAAACCTAAATTCTCTTTTGTGGCCCTAAAACGCACCTAAATAGCTCCTAATTTTGATATATTTTTTATTTAAAATAAAATGAAATTTGACGTTAAGCTAGCGGACCCACACTTTTTTGCGAATATCTCGAAAACTAAGGGAAAACCTAAATTCTCTTTTGTGGCCCTAAAAAGCACCTAAATACCACCTAATTTTGATATATTTTTTATTTAAAATAAAATGAAATTTGACGTTAAGCTAGCAGACCCACACTTTTTTGCGAATATCTCGAAAACTAAATGAAAACCTAAATTCTCTTTTGTGGCCCTAAAAAGCACCTAAATAGCACCTAATTTTGATATATTTTTTATTTAAAATAAAATGAAATTTAAATTGTGGGTCTGCTAGCTTGACGTTTTGCGAATATCTCGAAAACTAAACGAAAACCTAAATTATCTTTGGTGGCCCTAAAAACCACCTAAATAGCTCCTAATTTTGATATATTTTTATTTAAAATAAAATGGAATTTGACGTTAAGCTAGCCGACACACACTTTTTTGCGAATATTTCGAAAACTAAACGAAAACCTAAATTATCTTTTGTGGCCCTAAAAACCACCTAAATAGCTCCTAATTATGATATATTTTTTATTTAAAATAAAATGGAATTTGACGTTAAGCTAGCCGACCCACACTTTTTTGCGAATATTTCGAAAACTAAACGAAAACCTAAATTATCTTTTGTGGCCCTAAAAAGCACCTAAATAGCTCCTAATTTTGATATATTTTTTATTTAAAATAAAATAACGTTAAGCTAGCACACCCACACATTTTTGCGAATATCTTAAAAACTAAATGAAAACCTAAATTATCTTTTGTGACCCTAAAAAGCACCTAACTAGCTCCTAATTTTGATATATTTTTTATTTAAAATAAAATGAAATTTGACGTTAAGCTAGCAGACCCACACTTTTTTGCGAATATCTTAAAAACTAAATGAAAACTTAAATTATCTTTTGTGGCCCTAAAAAGCACCTAAATAGCTCCTAATTTTGATATATTTTTTATTTAAAATAAAATAACGTTAAGCTAGCAGACCCACACTTTTTTGCGAATATCTTAAAAACTAAATGAAAACTTAAATTATCTTTTGTGGCCCTAAAAAGCACCTAAATAGCTCCTAATTTTGACATATTTTTTATTTAAAATAAAATAACGTTAAGCTAGCAGACCCACACATTTTTGCGAATATCTTAAAAACTAAATGAAAACTTAAATTATCTTTTGTGGCCCTAAAAGGCACCTAAATAGCTCCTAATTTTGATATATTTTTTATTTAAAATAAAATAACGTTAAGCTAGCAGACCCACACATTTTTGCGAATATCTTAAAAACTAAATGAAAAGCTAAATTATCTTTTGTGGCCCTAAAAACACCTAAATAGCTTCTAATTTTGATATATTTTTTATTTAAAATAAAATAACGTTAAGCTAGCAGACCCACACATTTTTGCGAATATCTTAAAAACTAAATGAAAACTTAAATTATCTTTTGTGGCCCTAAAAACCACCTAAATAGCTCCTAATTTTGATATATTTTTATTTAAAATAAAATGGAATTTGACGTTAAGCTAGCCGACACACACTTTTTTGCGAATATTTCGAAAACTAAACGAAAACCTAAATTATCTTTTGTGGCCCTAAAAACCACCTAAATAGCTCCTAATTTTGATATATTTTTTATTTAAAATAAAATGAAATTTGACGTTAAGCTAGCCGACCCACACTTTTTTGCGAATATTTCGAAAACTAAACGAAAACCTAAATTATCTTTTGTGGCCCTAAAAAGCACCTAAATAGCTCCTAATTTTGATATATTTTTTATTTAAAATAAAATGAAATTTGACGTTAAGCTAGCAGACCCACACTTTTTTGCGAATATCTTAAAAACTAAATGAAAACTTAAATTATCTTTTGTGGCCCTAAAAACCACCTAAATAGCTCCTAATTTTGATATATTTTTATTTAAAATAAAATGGAATTTGACGTTAAGCTAGCCGACACACTTTTGCGAATATTTCGAAAACTAAACGAAAACCTAAATTATCTTTTGTGGCCCTAAAAACCACCTAAATAGCTCCTAATTTTGATATATTTTTTATTTAAAATAAAATGAAATTTGACGTTAAGCTAGCCGACCCACACATTTTTGCGAATATTTCGAAAACTAAACGAAAACCTAAATTATCTTTTGTGGCCCTAAAAAGCACCTAAATAGCTCCTAATTTTGATATATTTTTTATTTAAAATAAAATAACGTTAAGCTAGCACACCCACACATTTTTGCGAATATCTTAAAAACTAAATGAAAACCTAAATTATCTTTTGTGACCCTAAAAAGCACCTAACTAGCTCCTAATTTTGATATATTTTTTATTTAAAATAAAATGAAATTTGACGTTAAGCTAGCAGACCCACACTTTTTTGCGAATATCTTAAAAACTAAATGAAAACTTAAATTATCTTTTGTGGCCCTAAAAAGCACCTAAATAGCTCCTAATTTTGATATATTTTTTATTTAAAATAAAATAACGTTAAGCTAGCAGACCCACACTTTTTTGCGAATATCTTAAAAACTAAATGAAAACTTAAATTATCTTTTGTGGCCCTAAAAAGCACCTAAATAGCTCCTAATTTTGATATATTTTTTATTTAAAATAAAATAACGTTAAGCTAGCAGACCCACACATTTTTGCGAATATCTTAAAAACTAAATGAAAACTTAAATTATCTTTTGTGGCCCTAAAAGGCACCTAAATAGCTCCTAATTTTGATATATTTTTTATTTAAAATAAAATAACGTTAAGCTAGCAGACCCACACATTTTTGCGAATATCTTAAAAACTAAATGAAAAGCTAAATTATCTTTTGTGGCCCTAAAAACACCTAAATAGCTTCTAATTTTGATATATTTTTTATTTAAAATAAAATAACGTTAAGCTAGCAGACCCACACATTTTTGCGAATATCTTAAAAACTAAATGAAAACTTAAATTATCTTTTGTGGCCCTAAAAACCACCTAAATAGCTCCTAATTTTGATATATTTTTATTTAAAATAAAATGGAATTTGACGTTAAGCTAGCCGACACACACTTTTTTGCGAATATTTCGAAAACTAAACGAAAACCTAAATTATCTTTTGTGGCCCTAAAAACCACCTAAATAGCTCCTAATTTTGATATATTTTTTATTTAAAATAAAATGAAATTTGACGTTAAGCTAGCCGACCCACACTTTTTTGCGAATATTTCGAAAACTAAACGAAAACCTAAATTATCTTTTGTGGCCCTAAAAAGCACCTAAATAGCTCCTAATTTTGATATATTTTTTATTTAAAATAAAATGAAATTTGACGTTAAGCTAGCAGACCCACACTTTTTTGCGAATATCTTAAAAACTAAATGAAAACTTAAATTATCTTTTGTGGCCCTAAAAACCACCTAAATAGCTCCTACTTTTGATATATTTTTATTTAAAATAAAATGGAATTTGACGTTAAGCTAGCCGACACACACTTTTTTGCGAATATTTCGAAAACTAAACGAAAACCTAAATTATCTTTTGTGGCCCTAAAAAGCACCTAAATAGCTCCTAATTTTGATATATTTTTTATTTAAAATAAAATAACGTTAAGCTAGCAGACCCACACTTTTTTGCGAATATCTTAAAAACTAAATGAAAACTTAAATTATCTTTTGTGGCCCTAAAAACCACCTAAATAGCTCCTACTTTTGATATATTTTTATTTAAAATAAAATGGAATTTGACGTTAAGCTAGCCGACACACACTTTTTTGCGAATATTTCGAAAACTAAACGAAAACCTAAATTATCTTTTGTGGCCCTAAAAAGCACCTAAATAGCTCCTAATTTTGATATATTTTTTATTTAAAATAAAATAACGTTAAGCTAGCAGACCCACACTTTTTTGCGAATATCTTAAAAACTAAATGAAAACTTAAATTATCTTTTGTGGCCCTAAAAACCACCTAAATAGCTCCTACTTTTGATATATTTTTATTTAAAATAAAATGGAATTTGACGTTAAGCTAGCCGACACACACTTTTTTGCGAATATTTCGAAAACTAAACGAAAACCTAAATTATCTTTTGTGGCCCTAAAAAGCACCTAAATAGCTCCTAATTTTGATATATTTTTTATTTAAAATAAAATAACGTTAAGCTAGCAGACCCACACTTTTTTGCGAATATCTTAAAAACTAAATGAAAACTTAAATTATCTTTTGTGGCCCTAAAAACCACCTAAATAGCTCCTACTTTTGATATATTTTTATTTAAAATAAAATGGAATTTGACGTTAAGCTAGCCGACACACACTTTTTTGCGAATATTTCGAAAACTAAACGAAAACCTAAATTATCTTTTGTGGCCCTAAAAACCACCTAAATAGCTCCTAATTTTGATATATTTTTATTTAAAATAAAATGGAATTTGACGTTAAGCTAGCCGACACACACTTTTTTGCGAATATTTCGAAAACTAAACGAAAACCTAAATTATCTTTTGTGGCCCTAAAAAGCACCTAAATAGCTCCTAATTTTGATATATTTTTTATTTAAAATAAAATGAAATTTGACGTTAAGCTAGCAGACCCACACTTTTTTGCGAATATCTTTAAAACTAAATGAAAACTTAAATTATCTTTTGTGACCCTAAAAAGCACCTAAATAGCTCCTAATTTTGATATATTTTTTATTTAAAATAAAATGAAATTTGACGTTAAGCTAGCACACCCACACATTTTTGCGAATATCTTAAAAACTAAATGAAAACCTAAATTATCTTTTGTGACCCTAAAAAGCACCTAAATAGCTCCTAATTTTGATATATTTTTTATTTAAAATAAAATGAAATTTGACGTTAAGCTATCAGACCCACACTTTTTTGCGAATATCTTAAAAACTAAATGAAAACTTAAATTATCTTTTGTGGCCCTAAAAAGCACCTAAATAGCTCCTAATTTTGATATATTTTTTATTTAAAATAAAATAACGTTAAGCTAGCAGACCCACACTTTTTTGCGAATATCTTAAAAACTAAACGAAAACCTAAATTATCTTTTGTGGCCCTAAAAAGCACCTAAATAGCTCCTAATTTTGATATATTTTTTATTTAAAATAAAATGAAATTTGATGTTAAGCTAGCAGACCCACACTTTTTTGCGAATATCATAAAAACTAAATGAAAACTTAAATTATCTTTTGTGGCCCTAAAAACCACCTAAATAGCTCCTAATTTTGATATATTTTTATTTAAAATAAAATGGAATTTGACGTTAAGCTAGCCGACACACACTTTTTTGCGAATATTTCGAAAACTAAACGAAAACCTAAATTATCTTTTGTGGCCCTAAAAACCACCTAAATAGCTCCTAATTTTGATATATTTTTTATTTAAAATAAAATGAAATTTGACGTTAAGCTAGCCGACCCACACTTTTTTGCGAATATTTCGAAAACTAAACGAAAACCTAAATTATCTTTTGTGGCCCTAAAAAGCACCTAAATAGCTCCTAATTTTGATATATTTTTTATTTAAAATAAAATGAAATTTGACGTTAAGCTAGCAGACCCACACTTTTTTGCGAATATCTTAAAAACTAAATGAAAACTTAAATTATCTTTTGTGACCCTAAAAAGCACCTAAATAGCTCCTAATTTTGATATATTTTTTATTTAAAATAAAATGAAATTTGACGTTAAGCTAGCACACCCACACATTTTTGCGAATATCTTAAAAACTAAATGAAAACCTAAATTATCTTTTGTGACCCTAAAAAGCACCTAAATAGCTCCTAATTTTGATATATTTTTTATTTAAAATAAAATGAAATTTGACGTTAAGCTATCAGACCCACACTTTTTTGCGAATATCTTAAAAACTAAATGAAAACTTAAATTATCTTTTGTGGCCCTAAAAAGCACCTAAATAGCTCCTAATTTTGATATATTTTTTATTAAAATAAAATAACGTTAAGCTAGCAGACCCACACTTTTTTGCGAATATCTTAAAAACTAAATGAAAACTTAAATTATCTTTTGTGGCCCTAAAAGGCACCTAAATAGCTCCTAATTTTGATATATTTTTATTTAAAATAAAATAACGTTAAGCTAGCAGACCCACACATTTTTGCGAATATCTTAAAAACTAAATGAAAAGCTAAATTATCTTTTGTGGCCCTAAAAACACCTAAATAGCTTCTAATTTTGATATATTTTTTATTTAAAATAAAATAACGTTAAGCTAGCAGACCCACACATTTTTGCGAATATCTTAAAAACTAAATGAAAACTTAAATTATCTTTTGTGGCCCTAAAAAGCACCTAAATAGCTCCTAATTTTGATATAGTTTTTATTTAAAATAAAATGAAATTTGACGTTAAACTAGCAGACCCACACTTTTTTGCGAATATCTTAAAAACTAAATGAAAACTTAAATTATCTTTTGTGGCCCTAAAAACACCTAAATAGCTCCTAATTTTGATATAGTTTTTATTTAAAATAAAATGAAATTTGACGTTAAACTAGCAGACCCACACTTTTTTGCGAATATCTTAAAAACTAAATGAAAACTTAAATTATCTTTTGTGGCCCTAAAAACACCTAAATAGCTTCTAATTTTGATATATTTTTTATTTAAAATAAAATAACGTTAAGCTACCAGACCCACACATTTTTGCGAATATCTTAAAAACTAAATGAAAACCTAAATTATCTTTTGTGGCCCTAAAAACACCTAAATAGCTCCTAATTTTGATATATTTTTTATTTAAAATAAAATAACGTTAAGCTAGCAGACCCACACTTTTTTGCGAATATCTTAAAAACTAAATGAAAACTTAAATTATCTTTTGTGGCCCTAAAAAGCACCTAAATAGCTCCTAATTTTGATATAGTTTTTATTTAAAATAAAATGAAATTTGACGTTAAACTAGCAGACCCACACTTTTTTGCGAATATCTTAAAAACTAAATGAAAACTTAAATTATCTTTTGTGGCCCTAAAAACCACCTAAATAGCTCCTAATTTTGATATATTTTTATTTAAAATAAAATGAAATTTGACGTTAAGCTAGCCGACCCACACTTTTTTGCGAATATTTCGAAAACTAAACGAAAACCTAAATTATCTTTTGTGGCCCTAAAAACCACCTAAATAGCTCCTAATTTTGATATATTTTTTATTTAAAATAAAATGAAATTTGACGTTAAGCTAGCCGACCCACACTTATTTGCGAATATTTCGAAAACTAAACGAAAACCTAAATTATCTTTTGTGGCCCTAAAAAGCACCTAAATAGCTCCTAATTTTGATATATTTTTATTTAAAATAAAATGAAATTTGACGTTAAGCTAGCCGACCCACACTTTTTTGCGAATATTTCGAAAACTAAACGAAAACCTAAATTATCTTTTGTGGCCCTAAAAACCACCTAAATAGCTCCTAATTTTGATATATTTTTATTTAAAATAAAATGAAATTTGACGTTAAGCTAGCCGACCCACACTTTTTTGCGAATATTTCGAAAACTAAACGAAAACCTAAATTATCTTTTGTGACCCTAAAAAGCACCTAAATAGCTCCTAATTTTGATATATTTTTTATTTAAAATAAAATGGAATTTGACGTTAAGCTAGCAGACCCACACTTTTTTGCGAATATCTTAAAAACTAAATGAAAACTTAAATTATCTTTTGTGGCCCTAAAAACCACCTAAATAGCTCCTAATTTTGATATATTTTTATTTAAAATAAAATGGAATTTGACGTTAAGCTAGCCGACCCACACTTTTTTGCGAATATTTCGAAAACTAAACGAAAACCTAAATTATCTTTTGTGGCCCTAAAAACCACCTAAATAGCTCCTAATTTTGATATATTTTTTATTTAAAATAAAATGAAATTTGACGTTAAGCTAGCCGACCCACACTTTTTTGCGAATATTTCGAAAACTAAACGAAAACCTAAATTATCTTTTGTGGCCCTAAAAAGCACCTAAATAGCTCCCAATTTTGATATATTTTTATTTAAAATAAAATAACGTTAAGCTAGCACACCCACACATTTTTGCGAATATCTTAAAAACTAAATGAAAACCTAAATTATCTTTTGTGACCCTAAAAAGCACCTAAATAGCTCCTAATTTTGATATATTTTTTATTTAAAATAAAATGAAATTTGACGTTAAGCTAGCCGACCCACACTTTTTTGCGAATATTTCGAAAACTAAACGAAAACCTAAATTATCTTTTGTGGCCCTAAAAAGCACCTAAATAGCTCCCAATTTTGATATATTTTTATTTAAAATAAAATAACGTTAAGCTAGCAGACCCACACTTTTTTGCGAATATCTTAAAAACTAAATGAAAACTTAAATTATCTTTTGTGGCCCTAAAAACCACCTAAATAGCTCCTAATTTTGATATATTTTTATTTAAAATAAAATGGAATTTGACGTTAAGCTAGCCGACCCACACTTTTTTGCGAATATTTCGAAAACTAAACGAAAACCTAAATTATCTTTTGTGGCCCTAAAAACCACCTAAATAGCTCCTAATTTTGATATATTTTTTATTTAAAATAAAATGAAATTTGACGTTAAGCTAGCCGACCCACACTTTTTTGCGAATATTTCGAAAACTAAACGAAAACCTAAATTATCTTTTGTGGCCCTAAAAAGCACCTAAATAGCTCCCAATTTTGATATATTTTTATTTAAAATAAAATAACGTTAAGCTAGCACACCCACACATTTTTGCGAATATCTTAAAAACTAAATGAAAACCTAAATTATCTTTTGTGACCCTAAAAAGCACCTAAATAGCTCCTAATTTTGATATATTTTTATTTAAAATAAAATGGAATTTGACGTTAAGCTAGCCGACCCACACTTTTTTGCGAATATTTCGAAAACTAAACGAAAACCTAAATTATCTTTTGTGGCCTTAAAAACCACCTAAATAGCTCCTAATTTTGATATATTTTTTATTTAAAATAAAATGAAATTTGACGTTAAGCTAGCCGACCCACACTTTTTTGCGAATATTTCGAAAACTAAACGAAAACCTAAATTATCTTTTGTGGCCCTAAAAAGCACCTAAATAGCTCCCAATTTTGATATATTTTTATTTAAAATAAAATAACGTTAAGCTAGCACACCCACACATTTTTGCGAATATCTTAAAAACTAAATGAAAACCTAAATTATCTTTTGTGGCCCTAAAAAGCACCTAAATAGCTCCTAATTTTGATATATTTTTTATTTAAAATAAAATAACGTTAAGCTAGCAGACCCACACTTTTTTGCGAATATCTTAAAAACTAAATGAAAACTTAAATTATCTTTTGTGGCCCTAAAAAACACCTAAATAGCTCCTAATTTTAATATATTTTTTATTTAAAATAAAATAACGTTAAGCTAGCAGACCCACACATTTTTGCGAATATCTTAAAAACTAAATGAAAACTTAAATTATCTTTTGTGGCCCTAAAAAACACCTAAATAGCTCCTAATTTTGATATATTTTTTATTTAAAATAAAATAACGTTAAGCTAGCAGACCCACACATAAATAAATAAAAATATCTTAAAAACTAAATGAAAACCTAAATTATCTTTTGTGGCCCTAAAAACACCTAAATAGGTTCTAATTTTGATATATTTTTTATTTAAAATAAAATGAAATTTGACGTTAAGCTAGCAGACCCACACTTTTTTGCGAATATCTTAAAAACTAAATGAAAACTTAAATTATCTTTTGTGGCCCTAAAAAGCACCTAAATAGCTCCTAATTTTGATATATTTTTTATTTAAAATAAAATAACGTTAAGCTAGCAGACGCACACTTTGTTGCGAATATCTTAAAAACTAAATGAAAACTTAAATTATCTTTTGTGGCCCTAAAAAGCACTTAAATAGCTCCTAATTTTGATATATTTTTTATTTAAAATAAAATAACGTTAAGCTAGCAGACCCACACATTTTTGCGAATATCTTAAAAACTAAGTGAAAACTTAAATTATCTTTTGTGGCCCTAAATAGCTCCTAATTTTGATATATTTTTTATTTAAAATAAAATAACGTTAAGCTAGCAGACCCACACATAAATAAATAAAAATATCTTAAAAACTAAATGAAAACCTAAATTATCTTTTGTGGCCCTAAAAACACCTAAATAGGTTCTAATTTTGATATATTTTTTATTTAAAATAAAATGAAATTTGACGTTAAGCTAGCAGACCCACACTTTTTTGCGAATATCTTAAAAACTAAATGAAAACTTAAATTATCTTTTGTGGCCCTAAAAAGCACCTAAATAGCTCCTAATTTTGATATATTTTTTATTTAAAATAAAATAACGTTAAGCTAGCAGACCCACACATAAATAAATAAAAATATCTTAAAAACTAAATGAAAACCTAAATTATCTTTTGTGGCCCTAAAAACACCTAAATAGGTTCTAATTTTGATATATTTTTTATTTAAAATAAAATGAAATTTGACGTTAAGCTAGCAGACCCACACTTTTTTGCGAATATCTTAAAAACTAAATGAAAACTTAAATTATCTTTTGTGGCCCTAAAAAGCACCTAAATAGCTCCTAATTTTGATATATTTTTTATTTAAAATAAAATAACGTTAAGCTAGCAGACGCACACTTTTTTGCGAATATCTTAAAAACTAAATGAAAACTTAAATTATCTTTTGTGGCCCTAAAAAGCACCTAAATAGCTCCTAATTTTGATATATTTTTTATTTAAAATAAAATAACGTTAAGCTAGCAGACCCACACATAAATAAATAAAAATATCTTAAAAACTAAATGAAAACCTAAATTATCTTTTGTGGCCCTAAAAACACCTAAATAGGTTCTAATTTTGATATATTTTTTATTTAAAATAAAATGAAATTTGACGTTAAGCTAGCAGACCCACACTTTTTTGCGAATATCTTAAAAACTAAATGAAAACTTAAATTATCTTTTGTGGCCCTAAAAAGCACCTAAATAGCTCCTAATTTTGATATGTTTTTTATTTAAAATAAAATAACGTTAAGCTAGCAGACGCACACTTTTTTGCGAATATCTTAAAAACTAAATGAAAACTTAAATTATCTTTTGTGGCCCTAAAAAGCACCTAAATAGCTCCTAATTTTGATATATTTTTTATTTAAAATAAAATAACGTTAAGCTAGCAGACCCACACATAAATAAATAAAAATATCTTAAAAACTAAATGAAAACCTAAATTATCTTTTGTGGCCCTAAAAACACCTAAATAGGTTCTAATTTTGATATATTTTTTATTTAAAATAAAATGAAATTTGACGTTAAGCTAGCAGACCCACACTTTTTTGCGAATATCTTAAAAACTAAATGAAAACTTAAATTATCTTTTGTGGCCCTAAAAAGCACCTAAATAGCTCCTAATTTTGATATATTTTTTATTTAAAATAAAATAACGTTAAGCTAGCAGACGCACACTTTTTTAAAAACTAAATGAAAACTTAAATTATCTTTTGTGGCCCTAAAAAGCACCTAAATAGCTCCTAATTTTGATATATTTTTTATTTAAAATAAAATAACGTTTAGCTAGCAGACGCACACTTTTTTGCGAATATATTAAAAACTAAATGAAAACTTAAATTATCTTTTGTGGCCCTAAAAAGCACCTAAATAGCTCCTAATTTTGATATATTTTTTATTTAAAATAAAATAACGTTAAGCTAGCAGACCCACACATAAATAAATAAAAATATCTTAAAAACTAAATGAAAACCTAAATTATCTTTTGTGGCCCTAAAAACACCTAAATAGGTTCTAATTTTGATATATTTTTTATTTAAAATAAAATGAAATTTGACGTTAAGCTAGCAGACCCACACTTTTTTGCGAATATCTTAAAAACTAAATGAAAACTTAAATTATCTTTTGTGGCCCTAAAAAGCACCTAAATAGCTCCTAATTTTGATATATTTTTTATTTAAAATAAAATAACGTTAAGCTAGCAGACGCACACTTTTTTGCGAATATATTAAAAACTAAATGAAAACTTAAATTATCTTTTGTGGCCCTAAAAAGCACCTAAATAGCTCCTAATTTTGATATATTTTTTATTTAAAATAAAATAACGTTAAGCTAGCAGACCCACACATAAATAAATAAAAATATCTTAAAAACTAAATGAAAACCTAAATTATCTTTTGTGGCCCTAAAAACACCTAAACAGGTTCTAATTTTGATATATTTTTTATTTAAAATAAAATGAAATTTGACGTTAAGCTAGCAGACCCACACATTTTTGCGAATATCTTAAAAACTAAGTGAAAACTTAAATTATCTTTTGTGGCCCTAAATAGCTCCTAATTTTGATATATTTTTTATTTAAAATAAAATAACGTTAAGCTAGCAGACCCACACATAAATAAATAAAAATATCTTAAAAACTAAATGAAAACCTAAATTATCTTTTGTGGCCCTAAAAACACCTAAATAGGTTCTAATTTTGATATATTTTTTATTTAAAATAAAATGAAATTTGACGTTAAGCTAGCAGACCCACACTTTTTTGCGAATATCTTAAAAACTAAATGAAAACTTAAATTATCTTTTGTGGCCCTAAAAAGCACCTAAATAGCTCCTAATTTTGATATATTTTTTATTTAAAATAAAATAACGTTAAGCTAGCAGACCCACACATAAATAAATAAAAATATCTTAAAAACTAAATGAAAACCTAAATTATCTTTTGTGGCCCTAAAAACACCTAAATAGGTTCTAATTTTGATATATTTTTTATTTAAAATAAAATGAAATTTGACGTTAAGCTAGCAGACCCACACTTTTTTGCGAATATCTTAAAAACTAAATGAAAACTTAAATTATCTTTTGTGGCCCTAAAAAGCACCTAAATAGCTCCTAATTTTGATATATTTTTTATTTAAAATAAAATAACGTTAAGCTAGCAGACGCACACTTTTTTGCGAATATCTTAAAAACTAAATGAAAACTTAAATTATCTTTTGTGGCCCTAAAAAGCACCTAAATAGCTCCTAATTTTGATATATTTTTTATTTAAAATAAAATAACGTTAAGCTAGCAGACCCACACATTTTTGCGAATATCTTAAAAACTAAATGAAAACCTAAATTATCTTTTGTGGTCCTAAAAACACCTAAATAGCTCTTAATTTTGATATATTTTTATTTAAAATAAAATAACGTTAAGCTAGCAGACCCACACATTTTTGCGAATATCTTAAAAACTAAATGAAAACCTAAATTATCTTTTGTGGCCCTAAAAACACCTAAATAGCTCCTAATTTTGATATATTTTTTATTTAAAATAAAATGAAATTTGACGTTAAGCTAGCAGACCCACACTTTTTTGCGAATATCTTAAAAACTAAATGAAAACCTAAATTATCTTTTGTGACCCAAAAACACCTAAATAGCTCCTAATTTTGATATATTTTTTATTTAAAATAAAATGAAATTTGACGTTAAGCTAGCAGACCCACACATTTTTGCGAATATCTTAAAAACTAAATGAAAACCTAAATTATCTTTTGTGGTCCTAAAAACACCTAAATAGCTCCTAATTTTGATATATTTTTTATTTAAAATAAAATAACGTTAAGCTAGCAGACCCACACATTTTTGCGAATATCTTAAAAACTAAATGAAAACTTAAATTATCTTTTGTGGTCCTAAAAAGCACCTAAATAGCTCCTAATTTTGATATATTTTTTATTTAAAATAAAATAACGTTAAGCTAGAAGACCCACACATTTTTGCGAATATCTTAAAAACTAAATGAAAACCTAAATTATCTTTTGTGGCCCTAAAAACACCTAAATAGCTCCTAATTTTGATATATTTTTTATTTAAAATAAAATAACGTTAAGCTAGCAGACCCACACATTTTTGCGAATATCTTAAAAACTAAATGAAAACCTAAATTATCTTTTGTGGCCCTAAAAACACCTAAATAGCTCCTAATTTTGATATATTTTTTATTTAAAATAAAATGAAATTTGACGTTAAGCTAGCAGACCCACACTCTTTTCCGAATATCTTAAAAACTAAATGAAAACTTAAATTATCTTTTGTGGCCCTAAAAGGCACCTAAATAGCTCCTAATTTTGATATATTTTTTATTTAAAATAAAATAACGTTAAGCTAGCAGACCCACACATTTTTGCGAATATCTTAAAAACTAAATGAAAACCTAAATTATCTTTTGTGGCCCTAAAAACACCTAAATAGCTCCTAATTTTGATATATTTTTTATTTAAAATAAAATAACGTTAAGCTAGCAGACCCACACATTTTTGCGAATATCTTAAAAACTAAATGAAAACCTAAATTATCTTTTGTGGCCCTAAAAACACCTAAATAGCTCCTAATTTTGATATATTTTTTATTTAAAATAAAATAACGTTAAGCTAGCAGACCCACACTTTTTTGCGAATATCTTAAAAACTAAATGAAAACTTAAATTATCTTTTGTGGCCCTAAAAAGCACCTAAATAGCTCCTAATTTTGATATATTTTTTATTTAAAATAAAATAACGTTAAGCTAGCAGACCCACACATTTTTGCGAATATCTTAAAAACTAAATGAAAACCTAAATTATCTTTTGTGGCCCTAAAAACACCTAAATAGCTCCTAATTTTGATATATTTTTTATTTAAAATAAAATAACGTTAAGCTAGCAGACCCACACTTTTTTGCGAATATCTTAAAAACTAAATGAAAACTTAAATTATCTTTTGTGGCCCTAAAAAGCACCTAAATAGCTCCTAATTTTGATATATTTTTTATTTAAAATAAAATAACGTTAAGCTAGCAGACCCACACATTTTTGCGAATATCTTAAAAACTAAATGAAAACCTAAATTATCTTTTGTGGCCCTAAAAACACCTAAATAGCTCCTAATTTTGATATATTTTTTATTTAAAATAAAATAACGTTAAGCTAGCAGACCCACACATTTTTGCGAATATCTTAAAAACTAAATGAAAACCTAAATTATCTTTTGTGGCCCTAAAAAGCACCTAAATAGCTCCTAATTTTGATATATTTTTTATTTAAAATAAAATAACTTTAAGCTAGCAGACCCACACATTTTTGCGAATATCTTAAAAACTAAATGAAAACCTAAATTATCTTTTGTGGCCCTAAAAACACCTAAATAGCTCCTAATTTTGATATATTTTTTTATTTAAAATAAAATAACGTTAAGCTAGCAGACCCACACATTTTTGCGAATATCTTAAAAACTAAATGAAAACCTAAATTATCTTTTGTGGCCCTAAAAACACCTAAATAGCTCCTAATTTTGATATATTTTTTATTTAAAATAAAATAACGTTAAGCTAGCAGACCCACACATTTTTGCGAATATCTTAAAAACTAAATGAAAACCTAAATTATCTTTTGTGGCCCTAAAAAGCACCTAAATAGCTCCTAATTTTGATATATTTTTTATTTAAAATAAAATAACTTTAAGCTAGCAGACCCACACATTTTTGCGAATATCTTAAAAACTAAATGAAAACCTAAATTATCTTTTGTGGCCCTAAAAACACCTAAATAGCTCCTAATTTTGATATATTTTTTTATTTAAAATAAAATAACGTTAAGCTAGCAGACCCACACATTTTTGCGAATATCTTAAAAACTAAATGAAAACCTAAATTATCTTTTGTGACCCTAAAAAGCACCTAAATGGCTCCTGATTTTGATATATTTTTTATTTAAAATAAAATGAAATTTAACGTTAAGCTAGCAGACCCACACTTTTTTGCGAATATCTTAAAAACTAAATGAAAACTTAAATTATCTTTTGTGGCCCCAAAAAGCGCCTAAATAGCTCCTAATTTTGATATATTTTTTATTTAAAATAAAATAACGTTAAGCTAGCAGACCCACACTTTTTTGCGAATATCTTAAAAACTAAATGAGAACTTAAATTATCTTTTGTGGCCCTAAAAAGCACCTAAATAGCTCCTAAATTTGATATATTTTTCATTTAAAATAAAATAACGTTAAGCTAGCAGACCCACACATTTTTGCGAATATCTTAAAAACTAAATGAAAACTTAAATTATCTTTTGTGGCCCTAAAAAGCACCTAAATAGCTCCTAATTTTGATATATTTTTTATTTAAAATAAAATAACGTTAAGCTACACATTTTTGCGAATATCTTAAAAACTAAATGAAAACTTAAATTATCTTTTGTGGCCCTAAAAAGCACCTAAATAGCTCCTAATTTTGATATATTTTTTATTTAAAATAAAATAACGTTAAGCTAGCAGACCCACACATTTTTGCGAATATCTCAAAAACCAAATGAGCACCTAAATTATTTTTTGTGGCCCTAAATAGCACCTAAAATGCACTTAATTCTCAAACAACTTAAACTTATTTTTGAGCACTAGGGTTTGCCAGCTTTACGCACGTACATGAAAGTGGTACGTGAGAGTAATTATTAATATAAGTAATACGAATCTACATTTCCTCTATAAATACCATACGAGGGTTGGCTTTTATATTTTGCGCCTAATAATGAAAACACAGTCAAAAATTAAGGAAAAGTTTTATTGTTTTTCGAAATATTCTCCATCCAAGTCAATACACTTCTGCATTCGCTCGAACCAATTTTCAAAGCACTTTTGCCACTCAGAAGGGGACACCTCTAAAACGAGCTGGCTTCTACAGCTCCTTCAGGCGTTGAAAAACGTTGACCTCGCATTTTTTTTTGGTGTTCGGGAATAAAAAGAAATCATTAGGTTGGTGCCAAATCAGGGCTGTAAAGCGGATGACCCATCAATTCGATCTTTTGAGTCCTCAAAAACTGTTGTGTGAATCGATACGTGAGAGCTCACATTGTCTTGGTGAAGAATGATTTTTCTTCCGCGGTTGGTTTTCCTTAATTCTACAAAAACTTTTGGCTAACAAATAGTTGATACCACTCAGAATTGACCGTTTTAAGTTTACCTAGTGGAACAGTTGCGTCATGACCAGATTTTCCGAAAAAACAGGCGACCATTTGGTTTGCGCGAAAAACTTTTGTTGGATTAGGCTCGTCTTGGAACACCTATACAGTCGATTGCTGCTTTGTTTCCGGCTCATATGCATAGATCTAAGATTCGTCACCTGTTACGATGTCATAGACGCGCTTTAATCCACCACGACTAAATTTCTTCAACATTTCTTTACACCAATCGACACGAGTCCTTTTTTGGGCAATTATCAAATTATGCGGTATCCAACGAGAACAAATCTTCTTTACGACCAAATGTTCATGCAATATTGAATGTATGCTGGTCCCACTAATGGCCAAGGATGGCTCTATCTCGCTATATGTCACATGACGGATCTTGTATTATCAATTGACGCACAGCATCGACTGTTTCTCGCACAACCACCATTTTTGGACGACCTTCACGAAATTCGTCCTGCAAAGATTGGCGGCCACGTAGGAACTCGTTGTACCATCGCTTCACAGCGGCTAAGTGTGGTGATTCAACACCAAAAGTAGAAGTAAGTTGATTGATCTCCTGTCGAAAATCGTAGTATGTCATCGCACGAAAATGTTCACGGATTAATTCCATTTTTAGGCAATATGAATTTTTAAACTCCCTATAAATAAAACAAATAAAACTCGTAAGTGAAAACGTTATATGCAAGTTTATGCCAAAAAAATACTAAACTTTACGATAAAAATATCTAATTACAGCTAATCACATGTAGTGTTGTCAAGACGCAAAATATATAATGCAACCCTCGTACAAATGTTTGTATACATGTTGAGGTACTTACTTCCGTTTATACCTAGTTTCTTCAATTTATGTACACTCATTATATACAAATTATATTTGTTATCGCGATTCGTATGATAGGTAAATATGCGCCAATGCAAATGGAATATTGGAGATTGCAAATAAATCGCAAAAATTTTGTTGTTATAAAATATCAAGTTCACTTTCTCAAGTATGTAGGTAGAAAGCTACAGATGTTTGTGAATATGTAATAACATTGCACACTGCACGACCTCGGAGGTTAAAGCAATTTCAGTAGATCTATTAGATTTTGAAAACAGAATTACTTCACTGCAACCTTTCAGTATATTACTTTATGTGGATGCTATCTCTTCAGGCTTTTTACTCTATATCACGAAGAGATGAAGAGTCACGCCACCTAAATGGCAGAGCGATTCATTCGATACATGCGACAGATTTGTGAATCGGATGGATTTAATTTACTTACAGTGTCCGGTATAGTAGCCAGTCAAAGTTCGTAGGTCCTCCCTACTTAGGTTAAAGAGTTTGGCTGATACTCTCATTGCTGGGAGTATACACATTTTGGCCTGTCTTTGTCCTGGGTATTGCATCCAGTGTCTTCTAAACTGCTTTGTTTCCCCAGTTAGTTATGGTTTCCCTAGAGTGTGACTTTGTGAGTCCTCAGCTGAGCTCTGGACCATAGAAAGCTGGTAAAGCACTCTGCTTGGATGTATAGGCAGCCTTTTCATTACTTTCATATTCCTGATGCCCGGGAACCCATCCTATCAAAACATTGTGTTTGGCTCCCAGATCTTGTAGGACTGCAATGCATTCATTCACAAGCTTTGAAGTATTTGCGTAAGACTGCAAGGCTGTCTGGCATAATGATATTACTCCTTGAGAATTAGCCCCTTCTTATTATCTACCGCAAACTTCTATTGCATGATTTTCTGGCATCATGGGGCATCATCCCGTTGGCAACGTTTTCTTGAAGTTCGGCCAAGATTAGTACTTTCCTTGAGATTCTGGGCGTAGGGACCATTACATCACGTAGTTGCACACTTCTTATTACTATCATATGACCTGTCATGTTTCCGCTGTTTAGCTCAGAGATATTTTGAAGTCTTGAAGGGATTTATTCCCACTAAGGAACTAAGTGCTCTTTTATACAAAATATTACAAATTACTAATACATATTTACACTAATACTTACAAACTAGATGTACATGATTCATAATAAACAAATGCTAGTCAGCATATTCCAATAACCCATTTATGTATATATGTATGGGGTTCTACAGTCAGTATGACTATTGGGCACATATGTCGGGAAGTGTGACTAATCGACATATGTGTCGGTCAATGTGACGGGTTGACAAATGTAAACAAACTCATGCTGAGTTCAAGTGATTATCTGGGTCAGTGAAATATGACTACTTCTGCGGTCTATAAGTGTGTGTATATTTTGTATCGTTAAATGCATTCAGAGTGAGGTGCATTCCAAGTAACACTACAGCATAGGTGACTATTGACTTCACACCAGTATTAAATATCCAGTATACCAGTTTAGGAGATATTCCCCATAAAATCGATAGCAGGCGAAGAAAGCTCTTGTTGCTTATTTAATGTAGCATATAGACGAGCATTAATTCCACGCGAGGGTTTTGTCCAGCGTAACCCCTAGGTATTTTGCTTCCGTTGAAAATCGGATTTTGGTGCCACCCATGGTTCAATTATATAGTTGGCTCATCTGTAAAGCAACAAAATATGTCTGTTCCAATTGTCAAAATCTGTGTATTGGTGTTGGTGCGAATGGTATGGAATGGAAACATAAAACTTGACAGTTTTTGTATGTGTAAGAAAATGTTGCCAATGTGTTGGTTTCATTTTGAGTTTGCCATCTCCTTTTGACAATCCCTTCGGCCATGCAATGAAATAAATAAAATCAGCTGATGAGATGAGCCAACCATATAATTGAACCATGGGTACCACCCAGGTATGATTCTGGCATGGATAGTTTTTTCTCCGAGTAAAAGGCACTAGGATAGTAGAAAGCTTCTAGTATTTGCTAAGGGGGCGAAGTGATTTTATAACATAGGTCCTAGTTTTGATAGTTTGGTCGTTAAACAAACTTAGTAAACAAACACTATGGACTCGTACATACTTTTTGAGGTTCTCACGGACCGGCCAGTTCAACCTAACCTAACTAATGCCACTATTTTTAGTCACGGAGGATCAAGTTTTCTAAAAAAAAAGTTCTTTTTTGTCTCGTCTCACAAAATTTTGGAAAACGCCCATTCATGTAGTGGCATGGTGGAATAACCAGGTGAAGTAAGCCGTCAATTGTCTTGCTCTAAATTCTTCTTTGTTCTGTCATTCGGCTATCTGAAAAATTTTCACCAATTTTGTCCCCGAAAAAGAGTTGTTTTTTTGCATTTTTCAGGAGTAAAATATGGTAGTTTTTGTACTTTTTTCACATAAACCAGTAGGTGAATATCGATGGACCTTTACTGGATTTAATTACAGAAATTCATCATTTGGGTATCTTTGGTGTTGGCTTCCATAAGTAAGGTCATGCTTAACTATTACTTTCTATTGTTGATGTTTCCATTATATATGTATGTTTAATTTGTTCCAACAGGTCTTTTTGTTGAAACAGGTCTTTGTTAAAACAAACTATTTGAATTCACGTCATATCCAACAAGGATTTTCACCTGTGCAGCGCTACTGAAGACTTTCGAGAAATGTTCAAGAACACCAAAACTGTCGTATTACTCCTTATTTATGTAAAAATTTCGCCAAAACGATGGATTTCCAAATATAGTTACAAAAAATTGTAACTAACTGTTTTTGCTTTGCCCTAAAAATTAGACCACTAAGATAAGAGGAATGTTACAGTTATGTATTGTAATCTTCTTCTTCTATATATATAAAAATGAATGCCATTTTTCGTTGTGATTTTATAACTCTAGAACGGGCTCACCTATCCAAATCAAATGTTTAGACTTTGTTCTGACTATTCAGTAGATGCTTTGTGTTTTGCAGTTTTAAGAATCGGATACCAGGGTCTCGAGATATAGACCAAAACGTGGACCCGGATAACCCTAGGATGTGTTTGAACCACATGAGTATCCATTGTAAGTTGTTGATAAATGCTAATGAAAAGTGGGCTTTTCCTTTCGCTGGGTAACTAAGGGCTCGAGATACATAACAATATAATCTTTTTATCTGAAGGCGCTGAAAAGCGCTCAATGTATGATGAAATTATTTTGAAAAGCACACCAAAAACCCATTTGTTTGGTCAGATTCATCCCACTTAGCCAGCGGATTATACGTTTTCATATTAACATACATACATCAATAATAGTTTAATCATTTACTAAACGATTTGTTACCTACTTAGCTACACTCTTTCGTTCTCAAAAGTTATGTACTTTCGTCTTAACTAGCTTACTTATTATTCCCACCTACAAACTTACTTGCATTATATTTATATCAACATGTATGTATGTAGCAGTTTCAATCCCGTGATATTATACTTCATCGCAGAAATGAGCAATTGCAACGTGTTAACTTCATTGTAGTTACGATGCATTACAATACCCAATATTGCATTGGAAAAGTGACGATGGCTACCATATCAATATACCAATGATTGATCCACGAACAGGTAAATAATATTTTCAGTGTGTTGACATTTCATCATTTGTATAAATTTCTTAAGTCACATTTTTCACTTATTTTCAGGTCTACATGTACAGAAAAAAGTTAGTGCCATGAATTTTTATTCGTATCGATTGATGGCTCGTCCACAAGAACAAAATTATATCTTGAGATGTGGTAAACTATATTATCAGTACATCGTGATATGTATGCCAAAATAGAAACAGAACGTCTTAATTTTATTCATTTCAACCAAGCAAAATTAAGATCTGACCAATATATTCATTTGCAAGATGCGATAGCGAATGATGCTAATATAAATGACATTGGACGTTTAACTATATTGCCATCTTCGTATATTGGTAGCCCACGGAATATGAACGAATATGCACAAGACGCAATGTGTTATGTACGAAAATACGTTCGACCGGATCTGTTCATTACATTTACATGTAATCCGCTGTGGGATGACATCAAAAACAATTTAATTGCAGGACAGTCGACAACCGATCGTCATGACATTACTGCGCGTGTTTTTCGGCAAAAATTTAAAGCACATGGATTTAATTGTGAAATTATATCTATTTGGGGAGGTGCGTTGCCATATGTACTCCATGGAATGGTGGAAAAGGGGATTGCCGCACGCACATATACTAATTTGGCTGGTACATAAAATAACTCCGAATCAAATCGATAATCTTATATCAGCTGAAATTCCTGATCACACTGCTGATCCTGAGTTATTTCAAGTTGTCGTTAAAAACACGATACATGGACCGTGCGGTGAACTAAATGTGAATTCACCATGTATGATTGATGAAAAGTGTTCGAAACGATACCCAAGGCAATTTACTTCAGACACAATAACGGGCAATGACGGATATCCGTTGTATCGACGTAGATCACCTAATGATAATGGCAAAACGGCAACCATTAGAATGCATAACCAGGAAGTTGGAAGTTGATAATCGTTGGGTGGTTCCGTATTGTCCATTATTATCGAAAATATTCAATGGTCATATAAATGTGGAATATTGTAATTCTGTTAAATCCATTAAATATATTTGCAAGTATGTAAATAAAGGGAGCGATATGGCAATTTTCGGTGTTGCTGGTGATAATACAAATGATGAAATTACTCAGTATCAAATCGGGCGCTATATTAGTAGCCATGAAGCTGTCTGGAGGATTATGTCGTTTCCAATGCACGAAAGACATCCTGCGGTTGTTCACTTGGCTGTACATCTTGAGAATGGCCAACGTGTTTATTTTAATGTAGCAAATGTCTTGGAAAGAGCAGCATAACCACCAGCAACTACGTTAACAGCTTTTTTCAAATTATGCGAAACTGATACATTTGCGATAACTTTGTTATATTCTGAAGTGCCTCAGTATTACACATGGAATGTGTCTTCGAAAAAATTTCAAAGACGTAGACAAGGAACAGCAGTTCATGGGCATCCTGGCATTTTCCAAACAGATACAATTGGGAGAATATACATATATAGTACATCCAAACAATGTTGAGTGTTTTTATTTGAGATTGTTATTAGTTAACGTGAATGACCCAAAATCATTTCAAGAATTGAGAACAGTCAACGGTCATTTGTGTCAAACATACCGTGAAGCATGCCAACTTTTGCATTTGTTGGAGGATGATGCACATTGGGATTCAACACTTCATGATGCATCTATTTCGGCTCATCCTCAACAAATACGAATGCTATTGGCCATTATATTATCAACATGTATGCCATCAAATCCACTTGAATTATGGAACAAATATAAACATTATATTGCAGAAGATATTTTGCAAGTAATCCTGATTTGTTGATAACTTTGGAAATGTACAACGAAGATTTGATAATAATTGAAGATATATGTCTAACGATTGCAAATAAAACATTAGTACAATTGGGTATGATAGCATCAAATCGTGAGATGCCTGATCTGTTTGATCGTGAATTGCAACGTGAGCAGGAATTCAATTCTAATGATTTGCGTTTATTTGTACAATCAAATATAACCAAAATGAATATTCAGCAAAAACATGTATATGACACAATCATGCAAGCCATTTCCAATAATGCAGGTGGATTATATTTCTTGGATGCACCAGGTGGTATAGGCAAAACGTTCGTTATATCACTGATTTTAGCGACTATTCGATCGGAACAGAAAATTGCATTAGCACTTGCATCTTCGGGAATTGCTGCTACATTATTAGAAGGTGGTCGGACAGCACACTCTGCATTAAAATTGCCATTGAATGTACAGGTGATTGAAACTCCAACTTGCAATATTTCAAGAAATTCTGCTATGGCAAAAGTTCTGCGATTAACGTCAATTATTTTATGGGATGAGTGTACAATGGCGAATAAAAAATTACTAGAAGCATTTCATCGAACAATGCAAGATTTACGTGGTAATCAACAGCTTTTTGGTGGTGCTTTGGTATTACTGTCAGCGGATTTTCGACAAACATTGCCTGTCATTCCTCGATCAACTCCTGCTGATGTTATAAATGCCTTTGAAGTCATCAGTTCTTTGGAGATATGTACAAAAATTGACACTGAATATTAATATGCATATTCACCTACAAAATGATCCAGCTGCCCATGAGTTTTCAAAACAATTGTTAGAAATTGGTGATGGCAAAATACAAATCGACAGAACCAACGGATTGATCACTTTACCGAACAATTTTTGTACAATTAAGAAATCGATAGATGAATTGATTAAATGTGTTTTTCCAAATATTCTTCAGAATTACAGAAATCATGATTGGTTGAGAGAATGCGCCATTTTAGCACCGAAGAACATTCATATCAATGCCATTAATTTTCAAATTCAAGCAAAACTCCCAGGTGTGGTCACGACATATAAATCAATTGACAGTGCTATGAATCAAGATGAGGCAATGAATTATCCAATTGAATTTTTAAATTCATTAGAACCGGCTGGTATGCCACCGCATTGTTTGAATCTGAAAGTGGGTTCTTTGATTATATTATTGCGAAATAATAATCCACCAAAACTGTGTAATGGCACCAGATTGGAGTGAAAAATTTATTGCCAAATTTGATTGAAGTTACGATCTTAACTGGTAAATCAAAAGGAGAAGTTTAATACCGCGTATCCCTATGATTCCAACTGATATGCCATTTGAATTCAAACGATTACAATATCCTGTGCGTTTATCATTTGCTATGTGCATCAACAGAACACTTAACTTTTGTGGTGTGAATTTGGAGGAATCATGTTTTTCACATGGCTAACTTTATGTTGCCTGTTCCAGAGTCGGTACCCCCAGCCGTTTGTTTATTCATGCTCAAAATGGAAAAACAAAAAATATTGTTTATCCATTATTATTATTTTGTTAAGTTTTAAAATAGCTAGCAAATAATAAAATATCTTTTTTTTGTAATAAATGAGTTTGATTTAATATTTCACTTTATACTTAGCGAAGCACGTACCGGGCCACTAGTTTAGAATATATGAATCCGGCTCGATCGGATCACCATCTTCTGGTTCTAGACCGACTGCTATTATATCCCCTGACATATTTTAGTAAATAATAACTTAGAAACATTAGTAATACATCATGAATTCAACTGTCAAGAGCTTTTGGGGTATCTTCTGATCAAGTTTGTATGATATATTAGAAAAGCATATGTTTTACTTCCGACTCTCAATGACAAATCAACAGAGCAGATGGAAAGAGCAACGGGTTTTTAGGTATGGAAACACATTTAAAAGTATTACGATCACTTCCAAGTTTGACTGTAAAACTTTTCCTCAAACCCGAAACCCATTTAAGTGCGCAAAGTTACTACTTACTTACTTAACTGGCGCTTAACCGTCTAAACGGTTATGGCCGTCCAACAAGGCGCGCCAGTCGCTCCGGCAACCGGCGCCAATTAGTCACACCAAGGGAGTTTAAATCGTTTTCCACCTGGTCCTTCCAACGGAGTGGTGGCCGCCCTCTACCTCTGCTTCCATAGGCGGGTTCCGATGGAAACACTTTCTTGGCCGGAGCATCATCTTTCATTCGCATAACATGGCCTAGCCAGCGCAGCCGCCGCGTTTTAATTCGCTGGACTATGTTGATGTCTGCGTATAGCTCGTACAGCTCATCATTAAATCTTCTTCGGTACTCGCCATCGCCAAAGCGTAGAGGTCCATAAATCTTTCGAAGAACTTTTCTCTCGAACACTCCCAAAGCCGCTTCATCTGCTGTTGTCATGGTCCATGCTTCTGCCCCATATAGCAGGACGGGTACGATAAGTGACTTGTAGAGTATGATTTTCGTTCGCCGAGAGAGGACTTTACTTTTCAATTGCCTACCTAGTCCAAAGTAGCATTTATTGGCAAGATTGATTCTTCGCTGCACTTCAGTGCTGATGTTGTTGCTAGTGTTGATGCTGGTTCCCAAATAAACGAAGTCTTACTATTTCGAAATTATGGCTGCCAACAGTAGCGTGGTTGCCAAAGCGCGTATGCGCTGACTCTTTGCTGGATGACAGCAGGTACTTCGATTTGTCCTCATTCACCATCAAAGTTACTACAGTTCAACTAAATAATGGATGACACCACTCCCATTTGTGTCCGCTTTTTCGATAAAAGCTTCAACTGCAGTTGAAGTTGAGCTCAGTTTACTTTAGACGCATTATTGAATTTTACTGCTCAGCACAGTTTAAGTTTTTTTAATTTTATTCGATGCCAAAAGTAATATAAGCTCTCACTGGTCCTGCGTATCCTCTTTTGCATTGGCGTTAAGTGATATGCTGGAAAAGAACAGTTTCTGTAATGGCTTTTATAGCAAGGTATTTAATTTTCTACTCCTACAAAGTTTTACCCTCTTCTGGCCGTTGAAAATACACCCCTACCGTTTCAGATAGCGTACATCTTCTGTCTTTTTTTATTTACTTCACCTGGTGTTTCCATCATGATGTAGTGATCATGATAAAATTAATATTCAGGTGTTCTCATCCCGTTGACGTTTTCCCTTATTCCGACAAGTTCGGCATGCATGATTTAGGGGGTTGTCTATCATACAGAACTGCCTGTGAGTTCTACTACGATCGTAGCAGATTTTACTATACGTTTAGAAATATTATAACTATATAAGCCGTTACTAGAATTGTTCAGCTAAAAAGAGTAACGTAACTTTGTATTCTCTAACAGAATATAGACAACATTTTGCAGAAAACTAATTTATTTGAAGATTTTGCACGAAAAATTAAGCAATCCAAATTTATTACTTTGGAAATACTCGTAAATACTGGCATTTCGAGCTGCCGAAAAAGTGAGGTTATGTTGTTGACATCACCTTTATTATTACATCATGGTAGTGATCATGGCTTAATTATATGGTTGGCTCATTTCATCAGCGGATTTTATTTTTGTCATTGCATGGTCGATGGGATTGTCAAAAGGAGATGGCAAACACAAAATGAAACCAACACATTGAATACATTTTCTTACTACACACAAAAACTGCTAAGTTTTATGTTTTCATTCCATTTCATTCGCATAACATCAACACGCAGATTTTGACAATCTGAACTAACATATTTTGTTTTTGTACAGATGAGCCAACCATATAGTTGAACCATGGTAGTAATAGTGATTCCACCATGGTAGTGATATACATTTGTGGATCATCATTTTATTTATTTTTTATTTGTTTCTTCTCTTCGTTGTTTATATTTTCACATTTAAGACGCTTCGCCGATCGCGCGTCCACACGTTCTTTAATTTAATGAAATTCCATTCAATTATTTTTTAATTACAATTAATAGTTACTTGCCACCTAATTTCGCAAGCTGCACACTTTTTTAGCAAGTCTTAATTACTTATTTACATGCATACCTAAATAACTATAATTTTTTTGTTTTTTTTTTACAGCATTTTTCGGCAGCGACAATCAACGCTTTTGAACGCTTAGCGATTCAAAAACGAAAAATTGCAAAATGTCTGCGGCAGTCGGTCCACAACCATCAGCAACAAAGTCTATAAGCAAAGCGACATCATCAAGTTCCAATAACAATACAACTAAAACTATAACAAAAACAACAACTTCTAGCAGTGGCGATACAACAAACAAAGGCAATAAAAGCTCTAGTAGTCAAGCTAGTAAGAGTAATAACGCCACAACCAACAACTCTAGCAGCAATAACGACAATAACGAAAAAAAACAACAACGACTCAAATATATTGCTAATGTGGTGCGTGCTTTAGTTACATCACGAAAACCTCCATGCAAATTGCGCGAGGTACTACGCGAATATCCAGACATTGAAGGTGAACCATTGAATTTTCGAAAATTTGGCTATTCCTCGGCGAAAGAGTTGCTAAAGGCAACAGGCGAATTCAGTTTTACACAATATGGCGAAGAGGTGAGTGAGATATAAGGCTAGTACTACAGTTAAAGGCATAATTCCACAACTAGTCTCTCGAACGTTTTAGGCTTTGTAGAAATTCTCTCATTTGTCAACTATATCATTTACAAAGTCGAAAAACGTGGAGATCTATGGAGGTCTGCTTTATTTTAGTAGATCAAAAAGTGGTTTCATGAATGATTCTAGAGATGGTACTGTACTGATTTGACTTTGACGAGAGCTAAATTAACACCGAAAACAACCCAGAATAAAGACTGCAATTATCAACCACAGGGGAGGCTCGCGCAAGCCAAAGTTCCTCACGGAAGTAGATTGAGGATGACCTAGAAGTTCGATGTTTTAAAACTTACACAAGGCTAGTACTTTAATTTTGCTAGTTTCCGAAACGTACTGGTCCAATATCCGGACCATCATCATCGATAACACTACCCAAAACGATAACACGAAGATTAGATTAACTACCCCTGTTCTCGAATCTCTAATGTTAGAGAACGACTTGAAAAACAGTTGCGAAACATAGCGTTCTCAAACAAAATGGAATATAATTTTCAAATCAAGACAAATTATAGTTCTCCAATCGAACTGTAATGTGTTTCCCTTATGAGTTCCTTAAGTGAATTGAATTTGCAATAGTTCTCTAATCATTACCGACTTCATTACTAGTGTTGTTCTCAAACAACTTTTTTCGAGTCTAGATTACACTGGTTATCTTACGTGCCTACAAAGTAATTCTCTAACGTTAGAGACTGTTTACTGGGGTGTCTTTATCGCTACAAGAAGAAGAAGACAATCCATAATTACGGTGTACGTATGGGCCTTTTCAGTACAACCTCTAGCATAGAGACAGATTTTTTCGGGACTATTTCGGAAGTGCCTCGTTTTATGAATGATTTTTGGAATTTTTCGGGAGTTGTTTTTGAAATAGTTTTAGGACTAGTTCAGGATGATTTGGTGTCAAATTTTCTTTAACTGGCTCAAGGTAAGTTTTCTATAATAAAATACGATGTTTTTAAACGGTTTTATTTAGATTGACTCTGTGTAGCGAACAGAATTTTGTAATTGAAATTTAAGTAACTTCCCGATAAGCTACAAGCTTGAAACTTGGAATATAGTTCAGAACCCGATGACAATGCAATAATAAGAAAAAAATTCTGATAGGTGGCACATGGATCGATATATTTAAAAAAAATCGTATTTGTGGTCCAACTTGTCTCATTTGGAACAAATATTACATACAGTCCGGAAGAAGTGACATCAAAATATGTTGGAGTTGGAGGAGGGACAAGCATACGCGGCGCTGAGTCGAGTAAAGTCTTTGGAAGGATTATGTATTGACGACTTAGATTGTAACAAATTGTCAGGAAAGAGTCCATGTGATAATGAGTCACTAAATGAACTAAATAGAATGAGAAATAATGAACAATTAAATAAAGACTAAAAACTTGAAAATAAAATAACTAAACAAAAATTTTTAAGTAAAACGGTTTTATTGAAAACAATACTTACATGAAGTATTAATAATACTAAAAGCTAGAAAATAAATAGCTCCTAGGTACTAGTCATCACACTCCTCATCAATCTTGGGCGTTGATCAGATAATTAAATAAAAGCGTTGGGCGCGTGAAATTTCTAAAAATGTGAGGCGTAGCATAACCTGATTAAGTTTCAGTTGGTCTTACTTATGACTATCAATAGAAATTTTACGCGTCCAACGCTTTTATTTAATTATCTGATCAACGCCCAAGATTGATGAGGAGTGTGATGACTAGTACCTAGGACCTATCTAATTATTTTCTAGCTTTTTGTATTATTATTACTTCATGTAAGTATTGTTTTCAATAAAACTATTTAACTTAAAAAATTTTTTTTATTATTTTATATTTGTTATGCATATGGAGGGAAAAGTACAAAAGGTTTATAAAACTTTTTAAAATGACGTGTCCATAGCAATTTCATATAATATCAGCTTACGTCGCTGTTTATACACAAATATTTTTGTTGTTGAAACTCGTTATTTGGTGAAGAGGGGGTAACGAGGTAAGTGCGGGCACCGAGTTTCTTGTGCTCGGTGACTTGCTTTGAGCTGTCTTTCTTCTGTTTTCAAATTCTGGTTTTTGTGAATTTTTTTTTGATTGAGGAACTTTTGGTTGACTTTGAATATAAATTTTTATAAGTTTATTTGATATTTCTTATACATATTTCACAAAAATTTTTAAAATGTTCAATAAATAAAAAAAAAATTTTAGAAAGAATTGATATAGAATGTCAAATTATTGCTTAGAAAGAGTCGCCGTGTGTAAATCTGATACGCAACTTCAAAAGAAGTTGAAGTCGAATACCAATACTTGGAACCAATACTTTTTATTGAATCGCAATCATCAACATTTCTTTCTAGATAATACCATAAAAATATCGTCATTTCGATTGCTGAGTGGAATTTCACGCTATCTCAGCCACCATTTCGAAAACGCGCGACCTCTGCATAAGTTTAAAATGTTTTGACGTGAGCTGGGGCATTTATACAAAAAACTCTGTAATGGGGCTTTCAGCCGATATAGGGCGATGTTCCACTCAGCAGTCATATATGTATGTAATACTCCGATATTGCTACAGTTTTACAATAAAAAATTATAATTTAAGTAACAGAAATATATCAGCACTCTGATGTTTGCGAGTGCACCCTCTCTGTGCTATTTATTTAGAAGTATTACATATTTTAATGACAGAATTTGATTTATAAAATATATGGGTAACCCGTGTTTTCTTTTATATATTTTAGAGCAGGACTTCGATCAGATAAATCTGTATACAACTTTGACCTAGAAGTGAAATAAGATCCTACCACAGCACAAAGAGCTCCCTTCACAACGCCAGTTGCTCCAGTAACTATTTCCCTTCGTCGATCATCGACACTTTTCCTTTCCCAATATAAACGACCATGAAAATGGATCGGTTTTGCTATAGTTACGGCAGTAGAACGGATACTATCCCTAAGTCCAATTCGCCATTCACTAACTTGCATTTCCTTGTCCCGTTTTAATGTAGATTTGCAAAGTTCTATTGTTCCTACTGTAGGATCTCGGTCAAAGCGGGGGGGGGGGGGGGGGGGGCACTTTAATTATACCTATATCTATAGCGCCCACTTCCTTGATGTCTGCATAGTTAGTGCAAACCGCATCGCGAACTTGCTGTTTCCTCATGGGAAGTACACTGTTTTTATCAGCTTTAACTGTGAGCTTTTTCCGATCTCTTCCCTTCACGCATGTTGATGCTGTAACCACGAATTCCCAAGTGATCAGTGATCCAACGCAAATATATTTTTCGTCTTCAAATATTGCCACCACATATGATTTATCATTTGTATTCACAGAACTGCTAGAACTGCCACCTCCAATGCGAAATTCCGTATTCGTGTAGGTGAAAGGGAAGCTAAGCGCGACCAACAGGAGAGCAATATAATTTCGTAAACACATTTTGAATTATAACGTTTTGAGACGCTTGTTAAATATTGAGTAAATCAGGATACGTTTTGTAGGCGCTATTTATACATTAGTGGATTGTGTGAATAAAAAATAAGTAGAGACTTCTAGATTCAGCAAATGGGCACAAAGTAAATATTTGGCTGTTTTCAAAAGCAAATTTTCATGTGATTTGTTTATATATTTGCACAGCTTAATTGTGCTGTTGAATTGAGAAAGGCCATGTGATATAATAGGGGGACTCATGTAACCGTATAAATGCCTTATAAAGTGTGTAAACGTATAAATTTATCTAGTTTACGCACGAGCTGTCAAATTTTGTATGAAAAATCATTTACACAATTTGTATAAAATTACGCGCACATTTCATTGTGTAAACGCGATAAACTCAAAGGAATGCAACCTTGCAGACATTACAGCAGGCATTTTCATCAGAAATCTCCAACATCAGCAAGTAATTTACAAGAATATCTTAGTAAAGACGTTTTAGTTTTGATTTTTCACTTAATCTTGGTATTTTTTAATTTGTATAACAATCAAAAAAATTTTTTTGGAAATAATACAGCTGAAAAACAATCAAGTTTATCAAGAGTATTACTAGGTGCGTTCATATAACCGCGTGTATAAATGGATATAATTTTACACCTTAAAAGTTTATATGCTATCATGAGTCCCCCTAATGTTAGTATTTTGTAATTGAAATTTAAGTAACTTTCCGATAAGCTTTGAAACTTGGAATATAGTACAGAACCCGATGACAATGCAATAATAACAAAAAAAAACAAAAAAAATCGCCGCTAGGTGGCGCAAGGATCGAAATATTCACAAAAATCGTATTTGTAAACCGATTTGGCTCATATTTGGAACACATAATACACACAAGAATAGAAAGCGACCTATGAAAAAAAGCGCCGCTAGGTGGCGCAAGGATCCAGATATTCACAAAAATCGTATTTGTGGTCCGAGTTGGCTCATATTTCGAACACGTAATACATACAAGAATAGAAAGTGACCTATGAAAAAAATCGCCGCTAGGTGGCGCAAGGATCGAGATATTCACAAAAATCGTATGTGGTCCGATTTTGCTTATATTTGGAACACATAATACATACAAGAACAGAAAGCGACCTATGAAAAAACCGCCGCTAGGTGGCGCAAAGATCGAGATATTCAAAAAAATCGTTTTTGTGGTCCGATTTGGTCCATATTTGACACATAATACATACATGAATAGAAAGCGACCTATAATGTCCGATTTGGCTCATATTTGGAACAAATATTACATACAGTCCGGTAGAAGTGACATCAAAATATTTTGGAGTTGGAGGAGGGACAAGCATATGTGGCGCTGAGTCGAGTAAAGTCTTTGGAAGGATTATGTATTGAGGACTTAGATTGTAACAATGTATTGAAGACTTAGATTGTAACAAATTGTCAGGAAAGAGTTCTTGTAATAATGAGTCACTAAATGAACTAAATAAAATAAGAAATATTAGCCAATTAAATAAAGAGTAAAAACTTGAAAATAAAATAATTTAAAAACATTTTTTTAGTTAAACGGTTTAATTGAAAGCAATACTTACATTAAGTAATGATAATACTAAAACCTAGAAGATAATTAGGTAGGTCCTAGGTACTAGTCATCACACTCGTCAATCTAGGGCCTTGATCAGGCAATTAAATAAAAGCGTTGGATGCGTCAGGACGTAGTGATGAATGCATTGGAGTCCTAAATGATCTGGGAGTCAAAAACAAGGTTTTGTCAGGATGGATACTCGGGAATCAGGGTCATAAAGGTAATGAACAAGCAGACTACTTAGATATGTGGGGTGCTGTAGCCGCATTACATGATCCAGAGCCCTTCTGTGGACTCAAAAAGGCACACACTAAGGAAACCATAAGTAACTGGAAAACAAAGTAGCTCAGACAACACTGCATTGAGTGCACAAGTAAGAAACAGGCTAAATTGATTATACTCGCAGCAGCGAAAGCATCAGGCAAACTCATTAAGCTCAGCAGAGAGGACCGACGAAACCCTCACTGGGTACTATACGGGGCACTGTAGCCTACGATCTGTCGCTTTTGTGAGCTGAAAGATGTAACAACGGCTCACATCATCTCCGCATGCTCCGCTTTGGCAAGGTGGCGCGACTCTTAATCGTGTTATGGAGTGAAAATTCTGAAGAAGTACTTAAATACATTAAAAGCCTCAACATACAGTAATAGGCTAATAGGTCAAGCACAATAGATCTAAAGAAAAGACGCAGTGCATCGAGGCCTAGTAATAATAGCGAAATTGTATGTTTAATTTTTTATGCGGACGGATCCGAGGGTAAAGGCTAGCAAATACAACACCCCTATAACTCAGCGCATACAAATATTCAATTGTAAGAGCTTTCAATTTGGAAAAACATTTTACGCTTCCTTTGATACATACCCTAATTTACATTGCATATATCAAGCAAATTTGCTGCCATTTGACTGTATGTGAGAGAATTTATAAAACTTGGGTCTCTTTCATCTGGCTAGAAAAGTTTCATTTGTTTGTCGTCATTTTGTTTCACGTTTTATTTTAGTGCATCCGCTATTCGCAGCCACTTTGTCTGTGTTACTTCAATAAAAATATTTAAGAAGTTCTAGTGCAACGAACGTTGCTCCTCCGACAAGTGTAGATAATTTTAGATATTTACATAACAATTTATAAACAAATGCACTTTTAGCGACTACATCAAAAAAATTCAATAGAATTGTGAGTGCTTAAATATCGTACTTAGAAAAATGCACAGCTGTGAGTTTATAATTTTTTTTAATAAACATTCATAGATTAAATATACAGTAGTCGCTCACAAATTAGAACATTTAGTAATTAGAATGTCCTGAAATTAGAATCAACTTTTTCAATACATTACTTAATAATTAATAGAAAATTCTAATTCTAGAAAATTCTAATTTCTGAGCGTATTTTATTATTTTTTTTTTTTGTTGCAAACTAGACATACATAAAAAGGGAATCCCCGCCCGGTAGTCGTTGGATTTTCGTCGCGGTTCTGTACAGTTTTTGTTAGTTTTTGTGTGAGATTCGTTATGCGTGCACGTGTTTTGGAATTGTTTGTTTAAAAGTAAACGTAATTCGCTGAAATGCCAAATAATCGTAAGAAAAATACTTTGTCTTTGGAAACCAAAGTTCAGATCTTGGAAAAGCTTGACAAAGGTGCTCAAGGGAAGCGGTTAGTCCTAGAATTTGATGTGCCGCCATCTGCAATCAGCTATATCAAAACGAATAAATCATCAATTTTAAACGCTGTGACTCTAGAATGTGTTTGTACGTTATAGGTATCAGATTAAAGGTATTAATGAGGGTTTTAAAAGGGAGTGGCCCTTAGTTGTATATGTGAAGGCTTTTTCGAGATATCGACCAAAATGTGGGCCAGGGTGACTCAGAACATCATCTGTCGGGTACCGCTAATTTATTTATATACGAATAGTATTCATGCCAAGATTCCAAGGGCTTTTGATTTCGCCCTGCAGAACTTTTTCATTTAATTAATATGGTAGGTGTCACACCCATTTTACAAAGTTTTTTCTAAAGCTATATTTTGCTGCAATAAACCAATCCAATTACCATGTTTCATCCCTTTTTTCATATTTGGTATAAAATTATGGTATTTTTTTAATTTTTTGTAATTTTCGATATGGAAAAAGTAGGCGTGGTCATAGTCGGATTTCGGCCATTTTTTATACCAAGATAAAGCGAGTTCAGATAAGTACGTGAACTAAGTTTAGTAAAGATATATCGATTTTTGCTCAAGTTATCGTGTTAACGGCCGAGCGGAAGTACAGATGGCCGGCTGTGTATAAAAACTGGGCGTGGCTTCAACCGATTTCGCCCATTTTCACAGAAAACAGTTATCGTCATAGAATCTATGCCCCTACCAAATTTCACAAGGATTGGTAAATTTTTGTTCGACATGGCATTAAAAGTATTCTAGACAAATTAAATGAAAAAGGGCGGAGCCACGCCCATTTTGAAATTTTCTTTTATTTTTGTCTTTTGTTGCACCATATCATTACTGGGGTTGAATGTTGACATAATTAACTTATATACCGTAAAGATATTAAATGTTTTGTTAAAATTTGACTTAAAAATTTTTTTTTTTTAAAGTGGGCGTATTCGTCATCCAATTTTGCTAATTTTCATTGAGCATATATAGGAATAGCAGTAACGTTCCTGCCAAATTTCATTATGATATCTTCAGCGACTTCCAAATTACAGCTGGGAAAACTTTTAAATTACCTTCTTTTAAAAGTGGGCGGTACCACGCCTATTGTCCAAAATTTTACTAATTTTCTATTCTGAGTCATCCTAAGCCACCTACCAAGTTTCATCGCTTTATCCGTCTTTGGTAATGAACTATCGCGGTTTTTCGAAATTTTCGATATAGAAATAGTGGGCGTGGTTATGGTCCGATTTCGTTCATTTTAAATAGCGATCTGAGATGAGTGCCCAGGAACCTACATACCAAGTTTCATCAAGATACCTCAAAACTTACTCAGGTTATCTTGTTAACGGACAGACGGACGGACATGGCTCAATCAAATTTTTTTTCGATACTGATGATTTTGATATATGGACTATATCTATCTCGAGTCCTTTATACCTGTACAACCAACCGTTATCCAATCAAAGTTAATATACTCTGTGTGCAAAGCACAGGCCATTTGCACAAAATCCGGAACTCCTTAATTGTAGTTTATTTAATGCAAATTGACTTAATATTTTGGGGTTTTATACAAATAAAAAAACGCCCAGGAATTAGAATATTTCAGAAATTAGAATCACCCTAAAAACAAAATGGTTCTAATTTGTGAGCGTCTACTGTATCTAGACAGTGAAATCTATTGTACGTGAACTTATCATAGCACACGAGTTAGTAATTACTCAATTGCATTTTGTTTTAAAAATAGAGCTTTTTGTTCGTTTTATTTTGATTGCCTCATTTGTTGTATTGATGTTCATTTTTGGTGGTGCTGTTCTCTGAGAATTTCACTGATTTTTCTATAGAAATAATTTTTGCCCTCCATTGCATACAATTTGTGCTCTGTTTTTATTCTTACATATACTCACTCTCTTGCATACTTTTTCGCTCTTTTTTATCCACACCAGACATACATTAATGCCGCACCTAGCCAAAAGTCGGCGCATATCTCGTCAATGGTGAGACAACAAAAGTCCAGCAAATCAAGACGAATCTCGGTGGCACCACAAGTGAGACATCCAAGACGCTCGGATCAAAGTTGGAATAAGAGCACTTTTTCATCGAGCATCTTCCAAGGTTTGCGAACGACGGCTCAACAACAGCAACGTTGGCGTAGTAATGTAAGCACCTCCACAAAGGCAGCAGCTGGTGATCGCAACAATAATAATAGTCAACTGCAAAATAACAACAATCGCAACATAAGCGGTTCAGGCACACAGCAACAGTCACTGAAAGATAAAGCACAACAACAAAAGCAAGCAAAAGCTTCGCAAGAACAGCAGACTTCAAAGAAATCTCAACAACAACAACAACAGCAAGCGCCGAAACTGCCACAAAAGAGTCAACAGCAGCCACAACAACAAAAATCTCAACAACAGCAGCCGAAACCAGAAAAGCCGCCAAGTTTTTCTACTAAATCCACTGACAGTAGTGGTGTAAAAAAAGATTTGCGCGAAATGTTGAACGCAAAGGCAGCTCAGCAGCAAACGAATGGTGGCGTTTGTGGTGCTGCTCACAATAACAACCAGAAGTCGGCTGGTGTAACGGATTTGCGTGAACGCTTGAATGTCAAACGGCAACAAGACCAGCAACAGCAACAGCAGCAGCAAAAACAACAACAGCAAAATACAGCCGAAGAGCAAATATCTTCACCGCGCCCAATTTTAGGCCAAAACAATAACAATTCGGCAGTTGCAATTGCTTCAACTTTGATATTAGCGCAACGCGAACAAAAAATACAAGAACAACAGCAGCAACAACGCGCACAACTGTTGGCGGCACAGCAATTACGTCAGCACCAACAACAGCTGATACAACAGAATTTGTTGAAACAACAACAATTGCAAATACAACAACAATTGCATGCGCAACAGCAACTGCTCGCTCAGCAGCACCAACAAAAGCAGGTGCAACAATTGCAAGCCCAACAGCAGCTGCTGGTACAACAACAACAACAAATATTTGCGCAAGAACAGCAAAAACAAAAATTGAAAGCCCAACAACTACTGCAGGCACATGTTCAACAGCAGACGCAGCCACAGCCGCGTCAGCTATTGACCGGTGGAGGTGTTGCGAAACCAGGTGTTGGCATTGGTTCTGTGCAGGATCGTTTGCGTGTACGTATTAGCAATAACAACTATAGTGCATCATCTTCCATAAATGGTAGTAGCACACCGGAAACATCACCAGCGCTATCATCGACTGGTTCTGATAAACTTTTAACGCCAACAAGTCCATTTGTTGCGTCTGCCGCTATGCAACAGTTGGAGCAACAACAACAACCACAATTTCATAATCAGCGCTACATAATTAAACAACAACTGCAACAACAGCAGCTACAGCAACAGCAACAACAACAGCTGCAGGCTGGTGAGGCCAATGGCCAGGTGAGTAGCAGAAAGACAAACTATATTGTTTCTTTATTTTTTCTTTTATTTTTTTCTTTGTAACATCTACCAAATCCTTTATTGCAGCTTCAAACACGCATATTCCAATTCAACCCCAAGCTTGATCCCATCACATCATTACAACAATATTGTCTGGTACGTCGCTACGCACCGCCTGTTTTTAGTGCTATACGTTCAAAATTTTCACGTCTCTATCAGTGTCGTGTCAATGTGAATGGCACCATATTTTCCACATACCCCAATGAGTATACAAATGAACATGTGGCAAAAATTTCTTGTGCGGAAAAAGCAATCGAGCAACTGAAACTGCAAGAAGCAAGACGTCCATTGCCGCTATTTTCTGAGGGTGATGCTGATTTAATTGATAAACTATTCAATGAACTGCAACAACATCCACATGGTATATTTGCTAAAAATATACCTGAGGTATTTGAGGAAGCATATCAACAATCATTGCCTGAACATTGGTGGACCTTGGTGCAGACATCACCTAAGTTCACCACTGAGTCGGCGACTAATAATGCTGTCATTGTATTTGCTAACGAAGAAGCTGATAAAGATAAAGGTAAGCACAGTAAGACTATTTTATTTATGACTATGTTATTATAATAGAGGTGTGGTTAAAGGTTATTCTTCTTGAGTCGTAGCTTGAATAAAAAACGCGGTGAAATTCTACAACGCCTGAAATTCCCAAAAGGCTAGTTAGGGAGTTATGATAGTTATTGGTATGAAACTAATGTATATGGATATGGTACCTTTAAAATATTGGTAAAAGACGATGTCAGGGTAATTTTGGGACTTTTACAGGATCATTTCTGGATGTTTTTCGGGATCCGTCCGGGATCCCGTCGTAGTTATTTCGGGACTAATTCGGGATCATTTTGGGACTCTTCCGCAATCATTTCTGTGTAGTTTTCGGGATCCTGTCGGGGTAATTTCGGGACTTTTTCTGGACAATGTCAGGGTCATTTCGGGCCTTTACAGGATCATTTCTGGATGGTTTTCGGTATCAGTCCGGGATCCCGTTGGAGTTATTTCGGGTTTATTTGGGGGTCCTTCCGGTATAATTTTTGTATGATTTTCGGGATCTGTCCGGGATCCCGTCGGAGTTTTTTCGGGACTTTCCGGACCATATCGGGATCAAGTGTGGACCCTTCAAAGATTAATTCTGGATGGTTTTCGGGATCCGTCCGGGATCCTATCAGGGTCATTTCGGGGCCCCTCCGGGTTACTTTCTGTATGATTCCGGCTTCTTTTTCGGGACTGTTCCGGGATCATTTGGGGATCTTTCCAGGACAATTTCTGGATTATTTTCGGGATCCCGTCAGGGTAATTTCGGGACTTTTTCAGGACTATTTCGGGGTCAATTGCGGACCCTGCAGAGATCAATTTTGGATAATTTTCGGGATTCGTCCAGGATCCCGTCAGGGTTATTTCGGCGCTTTTTCGAGATCATTTTGGGACCCTTCCGGGATAATTTTTGTATAATTTTCGGGATCCGTCATGGGTTTTGAAATAGTCGGCTATACGATCTATGTACTTTGTTTTTTTTTCTGATTTATTCATTTTCTATGCATAATAATTTAATATAACTGGTAAAATATACATTTTACAAAAATAACTAACTTGGTTTTGAAGACTACAAATTAACATAATAGTTAATCATTTACAGACCAGTAAAACCAAACATAATATTTTCGAGGTTATTTTCTTGATTATTTCGTGCCGTTTCGGGAACATTTTCGTAATCTTAGGATTAATACGACTACCGTACTAGGAACCGTTTCAGGATTATTGTAGGAACATTTTCGGGGCTATTTCAAGATTTTGTAGGACTATTTCGGAACCGTTTAGGGACTGTGTTCGAGATATTATCTGCTGTTTTGGTACAACCTCATGCCTATTTTCATAATAATATCGTCGAGACTGTTTCGGGACTATCTCCATATATTTCAAGATTATTTTCGAAAGTATTTCAGGATTGTTTCGGGAATCATATCGGAAGGACTGCTACCGAGCATTTTTTAGCTATCGCCGGATCTCTTCGCAACTATTTCAAGATCATTTCAAAAAACAAAAATATTTCAGGGGAGTTTATTACTGCGTGCTTATCTTTTTTTTTTTTATTTTTTTTATCTCCGAGGCTGCGAATGTTTTGCGATTTATTGGGCCACGTAGGTTGGAGCAGTGTTATTGTTCAAAATTTAGTTCACTGCTACCAACAATGGCTTTCTGGCAGTATACAATGGATACTATTAGCAGTTTGGAAACAAGTCAAACTAATTAAGTGTACCCTTTGTTCTTTTCCGCATGTATTCATTAAAAATACAGTTATATAATATAATAGAGCAAAACATGTTTGTTTAGCTAATTAAACAAAAAACAAGTAAGGGTGTCTAAGTTTGTGTGTAACCGAATATTATATACTCAGCGTGAGTTTGAATTATACAGTTCCTTTCAGATAAATTATTTTTTCGAATTTTGTTACAATTCATGTTACGGGCGCTACTCATAGGGGGGCCCCAAGTGGTCCGCAAAGCAGAACTTTCTGGATAATTTGAATTTTTATTATAACTGATTTCTAGAAAAAATTTGTTTATGGAAAAAATGTTCTATACTAAAAAATGCATGCATATATCCGGAACACTTGCGCCAGGTTGTGGAATAATTGAAAGCATATATGTATCTTTTTTTCTCACGTGCAACGTTACTATGGGAATTATTAGAAAATGCATTACCAAAAACTGTCAAACGTGAATTTGAAACACGATGGAGCGCCAGAATACAAGCGGTTAGCCTTACTTAGAACAATTAGCAGAGGACACTAATAACACAAGTGACACCAGAAGCGAAGCTGCAGTTCTGTTCCAAAACATACTAAATTTTTGTTTCATAATGTTCATTTCTGGTATGAAATCTAAAGGAGTATTGATCGTGTGCAGCTCAGGTTACAAGATCCGGGAATGAATTTTAGAGACGCGTTACATGATCTTAAATCATTACCGACTGAACTATCCGAAATTAGAGACACTCTCGTTGAAGAAACAATAGAAAAAGCGGAGTCTCTTTGTGAAAAATGGGATATTGATATAGTAAAACGTGTAAGATGGCGCCGCAAAATGCCCGGAGAATCGGCTAGAGATGTTGGTCTTTCCGCAGAATGTGAAATTTCTAGCGTTATGGAAAGTGTTATCGGTCGTCTCCAACAAGAAATACCTACAAGATTTACACGACTAAATTACCTTTTTTTTAGATTTGGATTTCCCTTAGACGTTGGAAATTTGTTAAATAAGGATAGTAATGACTTAGAAAGAAATTGTAAGAACTTGGGTGAATTTTATAATACAGATTACGATGGAACAGAACTTTATATCGAAATATGTGACTGCAAAATATCACTTCGCAGTAGAAAAGAAATTGAACCTAAAACTCCGTTAGAATTACTTACTTTTACTAAAAAATATTTTGCCTCGGGCACAAGAAAACCTCATTACGCCACTGGTACCCAATTCTATTACGATCCTTTAAATTTTCTTCGAGTTATGGCTCCCTAACCATAGAAAATTGTTTGGTCATAAATGGGCGGTACCTACTAGGCCCATTTTCAAAAATTAAAAGGTTTCCCTTTTCCTTGTTATAATTTCGCATTAAACACCATTGATATAAAGTTCTTTTTTGCAAAGATATAGCTTATTTTATTCCTCCACGGCCCTTTAAAAAATCTTTAATGTATATAAAAATGGGCATGGTCCTTCACCGATTTTGTTAATTTTTCTTCGAAGCATTCTTTGTAGTAAAGGAAACCTCTCTGTCCATTTTTTTATGATAGGTTTAACGGATTTTGATTTATGATTAATAATATGTGAGCATGAAAAGGTGGCTTAGGACTAAAAAAAAATGTTCCCGTTTTTTCTGGTTTCGATAGTTTTTGAGACGCTCTTTCACGTGGTGAAAACTAGAAAGTCCTAACTTGCTTAGAAGTGCTATGGAGATGATATTTTTATCCACTTCCACTTGACCTTCAGCTTGAAACAATGCTTGTAGTTCGTCCTCGTAATTGATACCAACATCATCGAAAGAATCATCATCGTTCTCTTCGTTTTCACAGAAATATGTTTGAAAAACCTCGCTAAATTCTTCTTCGACAGACATTATTCACAAGCGACACACGTACTACTCTGTCAGCATTGCTTTTAAATCTGAGCACTCACACGATTTTTTTTCGGTCAGAAACTGGTTTGTGCTTTGCATTGAAAAAAACATCGCTGTTTACATATATACACACACGAACTTATCTCATTTATGCTCTTTTGCCTTTTTTGGTTGCCTTTTGGGCATGACTGTTCATAATGCAAAAGAAAAACTACTAAGAAACTGAAGAAATGCATTGTTTATCTTTAACAGCTGTTTCTCGGAATTCTTTTTTGAGTCATAAGCCACCTTTTCGTAGGCCGGGTCACATATTTGTAAAATTCATTCTATCACAAGTGGGCGATGCCACACCGATTTAACCCAGATATGCCGACGGACCTCCTGGTGAATCAATTTCCACAATATTTTTTAATACCGTTCTTTTAATATAAAATATTACAGAAATTAAGATAAATTAAAAAAGAAAATATTTTTTAAACGATTTTGTAGGGTATACTACATGGAGTACGCTCGGCACATACACAAGGAAAAAGTAGTAATTTTGGTTATATAGGAAAAGTCATTTTTATTCTTCTAGAGTACTTGTTATTTCATTTAAAGTTAAAAACTGAAAAAAAAAATTTGTTGTTTTTTTTAATTTTTTTACTACATGTAGTACGCCAGCAAATAACTCAACAAAAATCACATATAATTGGATTTTACACTTCCACTACAACAAAACAAAATAGGCTTAAATATTTTTTTCTTACCGATTACGCGACATCTTCACACTTTTGACAATTTCACAAAACTCGCATTTTTGATATTAAAAAAGGCAATCAAGGAATTGCAACAGAAATTTTTTTCAAAGCCAACTACATATGTGGCCCGTTTTGTACTGTAGCAAAGCGACTGGTTGGTTACTTAGTTTAAATTATTGTTTACGAAATATTTTGAAAATAACAGGTGTACTTCATGTAGTACGCTCGGCATATCTGGGTTAAAAAAAAATTTAGAGTCTTAATATCCGTTCACACTTCAAATTTAAACATTCTAAATAATCAGGTTTTATGTGTTTTGCAAAATGTTATATATGGTAAAAGTGGGCGTGGTTACCATCCGATTTCCCTCATTTTTAATAGCGATGGGAGATGAGCGCTAAGCAACCCATATATCGAATGGCAATATTTTATTCTCAATATTTACTCAAGTTATCTTGTGCACCGACGGATAAAGGAACGGATAGACGGACATGGCAAAATCAATTACTTTCTTCATCCTCAGCATTCTGATATATGGAAGTCTATATTTATCTCGATTCGTTTATATCCCTTTTTTTAACCAAGTTAATACACTCTGTGTGCAAAGCACGCTGAGTATAAAAATATTGACCTTATGAAGCTTTAACTTAAGCTTATATACATTTTTGTTATTGCAAATTTATGAAATCTCATTTTTTATTTACACGACTCAATTAGGTATAAATAGGGCCAAAAAATTAATCTCGGTATAGTTTATATTTTAAAAGTGGTAGAAAGGGTTTTAAAATAAAATGAATTTACGGACTCATTTCGCGCCGCTTTTTGGTTTGCTTAGTTGGATTTTAACCATTACGAATGCGCAAATTCTCCCAAATACAGATATACAGCAGCGCCAGCTACATTTAGTAGAAATATATAATGGAGCCGACTTTTGTGTGGCTGGTACCTTAGTCACTCTTGCAGGGGTGATTGCACGTAGAATGTTCCCAATACCTGAAAATGTGCGGGATCTGAAGGTTATAGCTGGTGATCGGCAACAACGCAATGTACAGAAACTTTGTAGTCATGATCTTTTTTTTATGGGTGTTTTTATTGTGGAAAGACCCTTTGATCTGACTGCTTTAGTACAACCAATACCACTTGACGAATCTGGAATAAATTTTGATGATGAACAATTTCGAGAATTTATAACAAATGCAATCAATTGATAACAACCCTTTAAGTGTTATTATAAATTGACTGTTGATTGGAATATCACCCTAACTCGACTGAGCGCCGAATTTCGAAACATTTTTAGATTGGGCATTTTCGAAACAGCAGTTGAAATTTGGTGATCTTCCGCTCAGCAGTCGAATTGATGATATTTATGTATATTATCTCATATCATGTGAAAATAAATTGTTATAATTGTGAAAAAATAAATATTTCTTATTGTATGCAATGGAAGTGTGACTCATGTGAAAGAATTAAGTTGTGAGACCAAACTTTGATCTTTAAAGTTCCCTCGTATATGAATAGATCATAAGATGAAAACAAAATTGCGGATTGACTACTTTAAGGCCCTGCCAAACTCCGTGTAAAACAGCTGCAAATTGGGATATGCATCTGTTTGAGATTGATATAAATATAGTGATCGCTTACTACTGAATCAATGAATAAACGAAGTCCAAACGAAACAAAGTCCTAAATGCAGACCCTTGGATGTTCTTTTTTAATTTCAGGAATTTACCTCGACTTGAAAGTTTCCACCTGTCATCGTTTTTTATACTCAGTTGAGCAGAGCTCACAGAGTATATTAACTTTGATTGGATAACGGTTGGTTGTACTGGTATAAAGGAATCGAGATAGATATAGACTTCCATATATCAAAATCATCAGTATCGAAACAAAATTTGATTGAGCCATGTCCGTCCGTCCGTTAACACGATAACTTGAGTAAATTTTGAGGTATCTTGATGAAATTTGGTATGTAGGTTCCTGGCCACCTCAGATCGCTATTTAAAATGAACTATATGGGACTATAACCACGCCCACTTTTTCGATATCGAAAATTTCGAAAAACAGAAAAAGTGCGATAATTTATTACCAAAGATGGATAAAGCGATGAAACTTGGTAGGTGAGTTGAACTTATGACGCAGAATAGAAAATTAGTAAAATTTTGAACAATGGGCGTGGTACCGCCCACTTTTAAAAAAAATGGTAATGTTAAAGTTTTACAAGCTGTCATTTGGCAGTCGTTGAAGATATCGTGATGAAATTTGGCAATAACGTTACTCCTATTACTATATGTATGCTTTATAAAAATTAGAAAAATCGTAGTTCTCCGATTCACGCCGACTTTAAAAAAAAAAAAGTTTAACAAAAAATTTAATATCTTTACAGTATATATGTAAGTAAATTATGTCAACGTTCAACTCCAGTAATGATATGGTGCAACAAAATACAAAAATAAAAGAAAATTTCAAAATGGGCGTGCCTCCGCCCTTTTTCATTTCATTTGTCTATGATACTTTTAATGCCATAAGTCGAACAAAAATTTACCAATCCTTGTGAAATTTGGTAGGGGCATAGATTCTATGACGATAACTGTGTTCTGTGAAAAAACGGTGTGAAAAAATCGGTTAAAGCCACGCCCAGTTTTTATACACAGTCGAAAATATCGAAAATTACGAAAAATTAAAAAAATGCCATAATTCAATACCAAATACGAAAAAAGGGATGAAACATGGTAATTGGATTTTTTTATTGACGCAAAATATAACTTTAGAAAAAACTTTGTAAAATTGGTGTGACACCTACCATATTAAGTAGAAGAAAATGAAAAAGTTCTGCAGGGCGAAATCAAAAGCCCCTGGAGTCTTGACAGGAATACTGTTCGTGGTATTACATATATAAATAAATTTGCGGTACCCGACAGATGATGTTCTGGGTCAACCTGGCCCACATTTTGGTCGATATCTCGAAAACGCTTTCACATATACAACTACCACCACTCCTTTTTAAAAACATCATTGATACCTTTAATTTGATACCCATATCGTAAAAACACATTATAGAGTCACCCCTGGTCCACCTTTATGGCGATATCTCGAAAAGGCGTCCACCTATAGAACTAAGACCCACTCCCTTTTAAAATACTCATTAATTTCGGGACTTTTTCAGGACTATTTCGGGGTCAATTGCGGACCCTGCAGAGATCAATTCTGGATAATTTTCGGGATTCGTCCAGGATCCCGTCAGTGTTATTTTGGCGCTTTTTCGAGATCATTTTGGGACCCTTCCGGGATAATTTTTGTATGATTTTCGGGATCCGTCATGGGTTTTGAAATAGTCGGCTATACGGTCTATGTACTTTGTTTTTTTTTCTGATTTACTCATTTTCTATGCATAATAATTTAATATAACTTGTAAAATATACATTTTACAAAAATAACAAACTTGGTTTTGAAGACAACAAATTAATATAATAATTAATCATTTACAAACCAGTAAAACCAAACATAATATTTTCGAGATTGTTTTCTTGATTATTTCGTGCCGTTTCAGGATTATTGTAGGAACATTTTCGGGGCTATTTCAAGATTTTCTAGGACTATTTCGGAACCGGTTAGGGACTCTGTTGGAGATATTATCGGGGCTGTTTTGGTACAACCTCATGCCTATTTTCATAATAATATCGTCGAGACTGTTTCGGGACTATCTCCATATATTTCAAGATTGTTTTCGAAAGTATTTCAGGATTGTTTCGGGAATCATATCGGAAGGACTGCTACCGAGCATTTTTTAGCTATCGCCGGATTCCTTCGCAACTATTTCAAGATCATTTCAAAAAACCAAAATATTTCAGGGGAGTTTATTACTGCGTGCATATCTCCGCGGCTGCGAATGTTTTGCGATTTATTGGGCCACGTAGGTTGGAGCAGTGTTATTGTTCAAAATTTAGTTCACTGCTACCAACAATGGCTTTCTGGCAGTATACAATGGAAACTTTTAGCAGTTTGGAAACTAACTAAGTGTAGCCTTTGTTCTTTTCCGCATTTATTCATTAAAAATACAGTTATAGAATAGAGCAAAACATGTTTGATCAGCTAATTAAACAAAAAACAAGTAAGGGTGTCTAAGTTTGTGTGTAACCGAATATTATATACTCAGCGTGAGTTTGAATTGTACAGTTCCTTTCAGATAAATTATTTTTTCGAATTTTGTTACAATTGATGTTACGGGCGCTACTCACAGGAGGGGCCCCAAGTGGTCCGCAAAGCAGAACTTTCTGGATAATTTGAATTTTTATTATAACTGATTTCTAGAAAAAATTTGTTTATGGAAAAAATGTTCTATACTAAAAAATGCATGCATATATCCGGAACACTTGCGCCAGGTTGTGGAATAATTGAAAGCATATATGTATCTTTTTTTCTCACGTGCAACGTTACTATGGGAATTATTAGAAAATGCATTACCAAAAACTGTCAAACGTGAATTTGAAACACGATGGAGCGCCAGAATACAAGCGGTTAGCCTTACTTAGAACAATTAGCAGAGGACACTAATAACACAAGTGACACCAGAAGCGAAGCTACAGTTCTGTTCCAAAACATACTAAATTTTTGTTTCATAATGTTCATTTCTGGTATGAAATCTAAAGGAGTATTGATCGTGTGCAGCTCAGGTTACAAGATCCGGGAATGAATTTTAGAGACGCGTTACATGATCTTAAATCATTACCGACTGAACTATCCGAAATTAGAGACACTCTCGTTGAAGAAAAAATAGAAAAAGCGGAGTCTCTTTGTGAAAAATGGGATATTGATATAGTAAAACGTGTAAGATGGCGCCGCAAAATGCCCGGAGAATCGGCTAGAGATGTTGGTCTTTCCGCAGAATGTGAAATTTCTAGCGTTATGGAAAGTGTTATCGGTCGTCTCCAACAAGAAATACCTACAAGATTTACACGACTAAATTACCTTTTTTTTAGATTTGGATTTCCCTTAGACGTTGGAAATTTGTTAAATAAGGATAGTAATGACTTAGAAAGAAATTGTAAGAACTTGGGTGAATTTTATAATACAGATTACGATGGAACAGAACTTTATATCGAAATATGTGACTGCAAAATATCACTTCGCAGTAGAAAAGAAATTGAACCTAAAACTCCGTTAGAATTACTTACTTTTACTAAAAAATATTTTGCCTCGGGCACAAGAAAACCTCATTACGCCACTGGTACCCAATTCTATTACGATCCTTTAAATTTTCTTCGAGTTATGGCTCCCTAAACATAGAAAATTGCTTGGTCATAAATGGGCGGTACCTACTAGGCCCATTTTCAAAAATTAAAATGTTTCCCTTTTCCTTGTTATAATTTCGCATTAAACACCATTGATATAAAGTTCTTTTTTGCAAAGATATAGCTTATTTTATTCCTCCACGGCCCTTTAAAAAATCTTTAATGTATATAAAAATGGGCATGGTCCTTCACCGATTTTGTTAATTTTTCTTCGAAGCATTCTTTGTAGTAAAGGAAACCTCTCTGTCCAATTTTTTATGATAGGTTTAACGGATTTTGATTCATGATTAATAATATGTGAGCATGAAAAGGTGGCTTAGGACTAAAAAAAAATTTTCCCGTTTTTTCTGGTTTCGATAGTTTTTGAGACGCTCTTTCACGTGGTGAAAACTAGAAAGTCCTAACTTGCTTAGAAGTGCTATGGAGATGATATTTTCATCCACTTCCACTTGACCTTCAGCTTGAAACAATGCTTGTAGTTCGTCCTCGTAATTGATACCAACATCATCGAAAGAATCATCATCGTTCTCTTCGTTTTCACAGAAATATGTTTGAAAAACCTCGCTAAATTCTTCTTCGACAGACATTATTCACAAGCGACACACGTCCTACTCTGTCAGCATTGCTTTTAAATCTGAGCACTCACACGATTTTTTTTCGGTCAGAAACTGGTTTGTGCTTTGCATTGAAAAAAACATCGCTGTTTACATATATACACACACGAACTTATCTCATTTATGCTCTTTTGCCTTTTTTGGTTGCCTTTTGGGCATGACTGTTCATAATGCAAAAGAAAAACTACTAAGAAACTGAAGAAATGCATTGTCTATCTTTAACAGCTGTTTCTCGGAATTCTTTTTTGAGTCATAAGCCACCTTTTCGTAGGCCGGGTCACATATTTGTAAAATTCATTCTATCACAAGTGGGCGATGCCACACCGATTTAACCCAGATATGCCGACGGACCTCCTGGTGAATCAATTTCCACAATATTTTTTAATACCGTTCTTTTAATATAAAATATTACAGAAATTAAGATAAATTAAAAAAAAAAATATTTTTTAAACGATTTTGTAGGGTATATAAGTTAAGGAGCCCAAGGACTAGGGCTCCAAAAAGTTAAAGTTGGGGGCCGCCCCGCGGCCCCATTGCAACCTGAAAAGATCCAAATAAAAATAGGTTTTTCCGCTTAACAATATTTACCATTTATTTCCGTTCAATGTCAAAAACAGACTGACTTTATCATTAACTTAAACTAAGCTCTAAGCTTCTACATTAATCTAAGTGATTTCATAATTGCTGACACTGCACTTCCCACGGTTGGCCAAAATAATATTTTATCGCTTGGGTGGCGAATCACACGGCTTGCATTTTGTCCGCATATCATCGCTTACGCTGCAGTTCCCATGGATTGCATTTTGTCTACTTACGCAATATGATATCGGATCGTTGGCTTTGCTTGTGTTTGTTGAAGTGTGGTGTCAGCACATTCTTACAATTAAGTGTGTCTGCCCCCTTGTTAAGTACCCCCCCTTTAAACATCTGCGTCCCGCAGATGAGCTCCTTTTTCAGAAGGATCCTTTGCATGGCTTGGCTGGTCCTGATCTGTGGTCTGATTTAGTCTAGGAAAGTTGATTGTAGTAGTGAGTTTTCTCCAGATAATGTAGCATACGGCTGCTAGAACGGCCAAGGCAAGGGCGTCAAAAATTAGCGAAAAGTGAAAATTATTGCCAAGTTTAAGCTGATTAATATTTTCCATGCTCAGGCCGTGAATGTAGTTAAGGTTCAATTTTAGTCCTTCGCTCGTGATGTTTACCAAGGGCGGTGGCAGGGCCTGCGCTGTGCGTACTGATCTGCTGGTGAATGTTTGATTTCCCACCGTGACTGTTTCGTTGTTCAAAATAATGACGTACGTTCCATTTAGGGTTGTGGAGTAGTTCTTCCCTTGTAATAGGCCTTCAAAGTTTGTAACAAATATTGTTGAGTCTGTGATCATCTCGACGGTTTTGGTGTTGTCTGGTTCAAAGCGACATTTGGCATCGCCACCTTTAACTAGCCTAGCTAGGCACCCGTTTTCCCGTAGTTTAGTCAGGGATTTGGTAGAGCAAATTGTTGTGTTGCTGATCGAAGGGCAATCCTCGGTCACCCCGAACGTTTCAACTTCGTTTATTAGCATTTTTTTATAGCTGAGGTCAACGTGTTGTCCTTTTATAACAGCGGCCCGTGTTATTAGGAGTCGGTAGCCATCTGGTTTTACCTTTGGCATTGAGAGTACGTACAAAAGTGTGCTACCGTTTGAATACACGGAGGCCGACCCGTACTCTATGGCTTCAATGGTGTTCTGATATGGTAGGGAATCTTCCTCCATTATGAGCCTTCCAATCTCGTCTCGATCAAGAAGATTTGTGTTGATTACGCCAGATTTCGCCATTTGGCACGCTTGGACGACTTCTGACACCTGTTCCTTCAAGATAAGGACTTTGCTTAGGTCAAGTAGTTCGATATTCTCCTCGCTAATGTTTTTGCTTATAGCGTTAATGTGGAGCATCGCTTCGTTTGCTTTCGTGATTGCCTCGCGGGTACCGTTGAATAGTTTTTCGTTGACCCGGTACTGGTGATTGTTGTTTATTATCACGTCATTCATGCTTCGAAGAATATAGTCCCAATCCGCTGAATCTGGAGACCCAGCTATCCACTTCCATGCTGAACCAATCCAGTCAATGGAACGTACCCTTCGTGATTTGCTTATTTGTAGTTCGTCGAGACGCAGCTTAGTTTGATTTAGGTGGAATTGTAGCACAGTCCGCACAGCCCTGCTTGTAATATCGTGCTCTGTTGACTCCATCAATTTGACCAAAGCCGTGTTGAAGTAGTTTAGGTCGACCACATGGACTAAACTGAAGTGTCCGTTCAGGATCCAACCACGCCCGTGCTCAATAGTTACTAGTGGGGAGCCATAATTGTAGATGTTGAGGCCGTACACGCCAGATATTAAAAATAAACTGTGTTCCATTATGGAGAGAAAAAAAAAACTCATTAGTGTTGGTAAGATTAGTATTGACCATTTTTTGTTTTTAGGCACTTTTATTATTTATCCCAGGGACGGTGAACTAATAATAAATGGTTACATAATGTAAATCTTGTTTTCTTTTTTATTTTTTCCTTTTATTATTATTATTTAAAGAACATTCTATTGTATAATAAAAAAATCTTTCCACACTAAGGGAAGAGTTAAAAAAAATTAAATTTTTTGTGTGCTTTTTTGAATTTTATTATTTTATTTATGTGTTTTTTGTTGCGTTTAAATGTATTCCTATATCCTACCACCGTCCCCGGCTACCCATCGTGGTACTTGGAAGGTCCACAGGATCCGAGAGCATGGATATGAAAGGGAGGTAGTTTGTAATTCTTTACTTTTGTTTGAAAGGTAGCGTTAAAGGCTACTACCCTTGGATCCTGCCGCCTTACAAAAACTCGTGGTAATTATGGCATTTTTTTCGTTTTTGGTAATTTTCGATATCGGAAAAGTGGGCGTGGTCATAGTCGGATTTCGGCCATTTTTTATACTAATACAAAGTTAGTTCAGATAAGTACGTGAACTGAGTTATCGTGTTAACGGCCGAGCGGAAGGACAGACGGTCGACCGTGTATAAAAACTGGGCGTGGCTTCAACCGATTTCGCCCTTTTTCACAGAAATAAGTTATTGTCCCAGAATCTAAGCCCCTACCAAATTTCACAAGGATTGGTAAATTTTTATTCGACTTATGGCATTAAAAGTATCCTAGACAAATTAAATGAAAAAGGGCGGAACCACGCCCATTTTGAAATTTTCTTTTATTTTTGCATTTTGTTGCACTATATCATTACTGGAGTTGAATGTTGACATAATTTACTTATATACTGTAAAGATATTAAATTTTTTGTTAAAATTTGACTTTAAACAAATTTTTTTTTTTTTAAAGTGGGCGTGGTCCTTCTCCGATTTTGCTAGTTTTTATTAAGCGTACATATAGTAATAGGAGTAACGTTCCTGCCAAATTTCATCATGATATCTTCAACGACTGCCAAATTACAGCATGCAAAAGTTTTAAATTACCTTCTTTTAAAAGTGGGCGGTGCCACGCCCATTGTCCAAAATTTTACTAATTTTCTATTCAGCGTCATCAGTTCAACTCGCCTACCAAGTTTCATCGCTTTATCCGTCTTTGGTAATGAATTATCGCACTTTTTCGGTTTTTCGAAATTTTCGATATCGAAAAAGTGGGTTATAGTCCGATATTGTTCATTTTAAATAGCGATCTGAGATGAGTGCTCAGGAACCTACATACCAAATTTCATCAAGATACCTCAAAACTTACTCAAGTTATCGTGTTAACGGACAGACGGACGGACGGGCATGGCTCAATCAAATTTTTTTTCGATCCTGATGATTTTGATATATGGAAGTCTATATCTATCTCGATTCCTTTATACCTGTACAACCAACCGTTATCCAATCAAAGTTAATATACTCTGTGAGCTCTGCTCAACTGAGTATAATTATATGTAAAGAAAAAAAATTGTTTTTGGATATTATGTTTTCTTTTTTTATACTTAAAAAATTGAACAGCGGCAACCCTTGGGATGTGTGTCGTCATCGCCCGGCGGCGACGATAGAAATAAATCTATCGTCGCAAAATGACGTCGCGTAAATTTCGCTCTTGGCGTTCATCGTGTTCACCTTCATGTAATTATGGGGATTCTATTTTTGACAATCCGATGTTCGTCGCGTTTATTTCGCGGCTTCATGGCATTGTGTTTCAAGCAGGGAAGCACCTTAACGTTAAGCTAATCGTTTATCAAAAAATTTCCACCGTTTCCGTTGAAACACTTCGAAATATTATCGATAAAGAAATTATCAAGATAAATTGGATTTCGTTTTTAACCGAAACGAAAAGCTTTCGTTAACGTTAAAAACGTTAACAAAAATGTGATACTTTATGTTTGAATTGTGCTGGCAATGCTATAGCCATGGTGAAGCCGTAAGGTGGTAACAGCGAGCGGACATACACACAAACTCCATGTAATTTGTTTGTGTAATTCGTTGGTGCTAATGTCAAAAATACTGTGAGAAATGTTCGTGTTTGCGCC